>NC_090744.1:90072012-90089512 GCF_036898095.1 Palaemon carinicauda
ACTTAGGAAATTTACAAATGGTATTAATTCTTATGTTGATCAAAACATTTCGTGATGAATGCGATTATATAATCTGTCTTCTTTTGTTTTTTCAAGTTGCCGAGTATGACTCCTCGTGAAGGATACAAGTTGTTTGATGTATACATACATATATATATATATATATATATATATATATATATATATATATATATATAAAATATATATATATATATATATATATATAAAATATATATATATATATATATATATATATATATATATATATATATATATATATATATATATATATATATACATGTATATGTATATATAAATATGTATATACGTGTTTTTCATATTCAAATAAGCCATATATATTTTTGATATATTAATGTCTGGATTCTCTTAACAACCTCGGGATCACAGACCCAGGCGAAATCTCACAAAGACAAGAGCTTGGCTCCGGCCAGGAATCGAACCCTGGTCGGCAAGCTTATATAGACAGTGACTAACCCACTTGGCCAAGTGGGTTAGTCACTGTCTATATAAGAGAATCCAGACATTAATATATCAAAAATATATATGGCTTATTTGAATATATATATATATATATATATATATATATATATATATATATATATATATATATACTGTATATATATATATATTATATATATATATATACACACAGTATATACATATATATATATATATATATATATATATATGTATATATATATATATATATATTTCCTGTAGTCGAACTGTCAGAACTGAAGGCTAAATATTTAGCTAAATATGTACATACATGCACTCGCACCCCTATCATCAGTGTATGATTACTCCCTCCTTCCCCACCCGTACTTGAGGAACAGGGAGAGCTGTAAGTGACCGGAGAAATTATGAAAAAATTATTATATATGTATATATATACACACACATATGCGTATATATATATATATATATATATATATATATATACATATATATATATATATATATATATATATAGTGTATATATATATATATATATTCATATATACATATATATATGTATATATATATATATATATATATATTCATATACAATAATTTTTTTATATCTTTTCCGGTCACTTACAGCTCTCCCATATTTATATATATACATATATATATATATATATATATATATATATATATATATATACATATATATATATATAAATATATATAAATTTATTTATCTATCTATCTATATATATATATATATATATATATATATATATATATATATATATATATATATAAAATATATATATAAATAAATTTCTACCTCATACTTGGGATCAAACCCTAGCCCCTTCTAATGAAAGGCCAGGTCGAAACCAACCATGCCACGAGAGGCCATAAAAGATATCGGAACCTGACGCTACTCAGCTGTCCGAGGATTTACCTGGCGAGACATCAGTCTCTTACCAGCGAGTTTTACCCGATATCCCGGCCCACCACGTGACACAATTGGTAGTAATTCATTCAAATTACCCCTAATGAGTCAATATGGATAAATATCAACACAACATCGTGTTCAAATAGAAATAAATTTCTACCTCATACTTGGGATCGAATGCTAGCCCCTTCTAATGAAAGGCCAGGTCGAAACCAACCATACCACGAGAGGCCATAAAAGATATCGGAACCTGTCGCTACCCAGCTGTCCGAGGATTTACCTGGCGAGACATCAGTCTCTTATCAGCGAGTTTTACCCGATATCCCGGCCCACCACGTGACACAATTGGTAGTAATTCATTCAAATTACTCCTAATGAGTCAATATGGATAAATATCAACACAACATCGTGTTAAAATAGAAATAAATTTCTACCTCATACTTGGGATCGAACGCTAGCCCCTTCTAATGAAAGGCCAGGTCGAAACCAACCATGCCACGAGAGGCCATAAAAGATATCGGAACCTGACGCTACCCAGCTGTCCGAGGATTTACCTGGCGAGACATAAGTCTCTTACCACCGAGTTTTACCCGATATCCCGGCCCACCACGTGACACAATTGGTAGTAATTCATTCAAATTACTCCTAATGAGTCAATATGGATAAATATCAACACAACATCGTGTTAAAATAGAAATAAATTTCTACCTCATACTTGGGATCGAACGTTAGCCCCTTCTAATGAAAGGCCAGGTCGAAACCAACCATGCCACGAGAGGCCATAAAAGATATCGGAACCTGACGCTACCCAGCTGTCCGAGGATTTACCTGGCGAGACATCAGTCTCTTATCAGCGAGTTTTACCCGATATCCCGGCCCACCACGTGACACAATTAGTAGTAATTCATTCAAATTACCCCTAATGAGTCAATATGGATAAATATCAACACAACATCGTGTTCAAATAGAAATAAATTTCTACCTCATACTTGGGATCAAACCCTAGCCCCTTCTAATGAAAGGCCAGGTCGAAACCAACCATGCCACGAGAGGCCATAAAAGATATCGGAACCTGACGCTACCCAGCTGTCCGAGGATTTACCTGGCGAGACATCAGTCTCTTACCAGCGAGTTTTACCCGATATCCCGGCCCACCACGTGACACAATTGGTAGTAATTCATTCAAATTACCCCTAATGAGTCAATATGGATAAATATCAACACAACATCGTGTTCAAATAGAAATAAATTTCTACCTCATACTTGGGATCGAACGCTAGCCCCTTCTAATGAAAGGCCAGGTCGAAACCAACCATACCACGAGAGGCCATAAAAGATATCGGAACCTGACGCTACCCAGCTGTCCGAGGATTTACCTGGCGAGACATCAATCTCTTATCAGCGAGTTTTACCCGATATCCCGGCCCACCACGTGACACAATTGGTAGTAATTCATTCAAATTACCCCTTATGAGTCAATATGGATAAATATCAACACAACATCGTGTTCAAATAGAAATAAATTTCTACCTCATACTTGGGATCGAATGCTAGCCCCTTCTAATGAAAGGCCAGGTCGAAACCAACCATACCACGAGAGGCCATAAAAGATATCGGAACCTGTCGCTACCCAGCTGTCCGAGGATTTACCTGGCGAGACATCAGTCTCTTACCAGCGAGTTTTACCCGATATCCCGGCCCACCACGTGACACAATTGGTAGTAATTCATTCAAATTACTTCTAATGAGTCAATATGGATAAATATCAACACAACATCGTGTTAAAATAGAAATAAATTTCTACCTCATACTTGGGATCGAACGCTAGCCCCTTCTAATGAAAGGCCAGGTCGAAACCAACCATGCCACGAGAGGCCATAAAAGATATCGGAACCTGACGCTACCCAGCTGTCCGAGGATTTACCTGGCGAGACATCAGTCTCTTACCAGCGAGTTTTACCCGATATCCCGGCCCACCACGTGACACAATTGGTAGTAATTCATTCAAATTACTCCTAATGAGTCAATATGGATAAATATCAACACAACATCGTGTTAAAATAGAAATAAATTTCTACCTCATACTTGGGATCGAACGCTAGCCCCTTCTAATGAAAGGCCAGGTCGAAACCAACCATGCCACGAGAGGCCATAAAAGATATCGGAACCTGACGCTACCCAGCTGTCCGAGGATTTACCTGGCGAGACATCAGTCTCTTATCAGCGAGTTTTACCCGATATCCCGGCCCACCACGTGACACAATTGGTAGTAATTCATTCAAATTACCCCTAATGAGTCAATATGGATAAATATCAACACAACATCGTGTTCAAATAGAAATAAATTTCTACCTCATACTTGGGATCGAATGCTAGCCCCTTCTAATGAAAGGCCAGGTCGAAACCAACCATACCACGAGAGGCCATAAAAGATATCGGAACCTGTCGCTACCCAGCTGTCCGAGGATTTACCTGGCGAGACATCAGTCTCTTACCAGCGAGTTTTACCCGATATCCCGGCCCACCACGTGACACAATTGGTAGTAATTCATTCAAATTACTCCTAATGAGTCAATATGGATAAATATCAACACAATATCGTGTTAAAATAGAAATAAATTTCTACCTCATACTTGGGATCGAACGCTAGCCCCTTCTAATGAAAGGCCAGGTCGAAACCAACCATGCCACGAGAGGCCATAAAAGATATCGGAACCTGACGCTACCCAGCTGTCCGAGGATTTACCTGGCGAGACATCAGTCTCTTACCAGCGAGTTTTACCCGATATCCCGGCCCACCACGTGACACAATTGGTAGTAATTCATTCAAATTACTCCTAATGAGTCAATATGGATAAATATCAACACAACATCGTGTTAAAATAGAAATAAATTTCTACCTCATACTTGGGATCGAACGCTAGCCCCTTCTAATGAAAGGCCAGGTCGAAACCAACCATGCCACGAGATGCCATAAAAGATATCGGAACCTGACGTTAACCAGCTGTCCGAGGATTTACCTGGCGAGACATCAGTCTCTTACCAGCGAGTTTTACCCGATATTCCGGCCCACCACATGACACAATTGGTAGTAATTCATTCAAATTACCCCTAATGAGTCAATATGGATAAATATCAACACAACATCGTGTTCAAATAGAAATAAATTTCTACCTCATACTTGGGATCGAACGCTAGCCCCTTCTAATGAAAGGCCAGGTCGATCCCAAATATGAGGTAGAAATTTATTCCTATATTGAAAGAATAGAATTCCTTCAATACTCTGATTAGAAATCAGTCATCCTTACTTCAAAGTGATAAAGAATAAAAAGGGGCAGTGACTTGTACACTTTTCTACCCCCAGGGGTTAGAACCCTTTTGTTACAGTTCCTTGATAGAGGAATCTTCTTATAGTTAATACTGAGGGAAAGTAACAGCATTTGCTTGCAAGGGATACACAAGTATGTGTCTCCCAACATCCCTTTCTAGCTTACTATCCTAAGCTATATTAGTTAAAAGATGACTTTTACATATTGCTTATCAGTGAGATAATCAATTGTATACTCACTTTGCTTTCCTTTCTTTACAGGAGGAACCCCAGATGATATATATTGCAGTCTTCTGCAATATCAAGAGTAAGTACTATGGTCATAATACATGCAGGTTTCATGACTTCTGCAATATTATTTCCGAATCCCTGCATTATTGGAACCCCCAAGTTTGCAATGTATGTCGGACCTTAATGTCCGAGGGTTTCGAGACTCCCAAGTCGATGGAGTCTAGGGATGCAGCTCGTAAGAAACTACGCAACTGGGTGAGAGGATTCCACAAAATCTCTCTGGGACCATACCTACCTAATGATAGGATGCGTAGCTTACTATTCCCGACAGCAAGTATGGAAATAGTGGTGCCCCAGACACAATTCACACCTCCCTGTGGCCAGGTATCCCTTGGGACGGAGAGCAGGAAGCCCCCACGGGAAGGGGAGGACAATGTCGTGTCGGAATTGCTTCCGTCTGTGCCAGCTCTAGAGCCATTAACATCGACATCTTCACCCTCTACCCCTCTATTACACAAAATGGGCCAATTACTGGCCCATATGAAAGGTCTAATAGAAAACTTTCGCAAACAAGATGAAAAGGAGGAAGCGAAATTCAAGATAGAGCTCTGTGAAGCTCCACTTGTCGCTCCCCAAGGGTAATACAAACGACCCAGAGACCAAGACCTTTCGACATGCTCCAAAACCAATCCCTGGAGGTTTGCGGAGCTTATGCCGATTTTAAACGGCAAACTCTACACCTCGAAGAAGATGGGTGCTGTTACTTTGGACGAAATCTAGTTTTCGCCAAGCTTTGACGATTTCTCTAATTGCTTCATTCAACTGGAGCATGAACCAACGTCAAGAAAAGAAATAGAACTGAAGGAGATCATGATTCTCGACCATGATAGGGCACAGGCTATCTTGTCAAGTAGCCTGAGAAAGGCGAGTTACTCGGTGTCGAAAGTGTTCACACTAAGTAACAGACACCCTTCCTTTCTTGCTCCTGCTTTAATATCATTACCCTTTACGTGGAAGGCATTTAAATCTGTTGCCAAAGCAGTGGAGGCAGGTAGACCATGTCCTGCACTCAAGGAGTGCAAACCTCTGTCACCAGCCTTTCCCACGCAAGAGAAGGATTGGAAGGAAGTCCACTTAACCTTTTCAGTAGGAAATCTAGACGCGAATGTCGCTAGACGACAGTTTAGTGAGAACCTCTCTTTTGGGCAAGGAACAAGAGACAAAGGAGAGACTTGAAGCCTCCCTGTTCCTACAGAAACTGCATAGAGTTGTGTTCAGACGATCAAAGTACCTCATGGTCTTGGCCAAAATGCATATGGCCACCTTAGTGAAAGACCTTTATACCTTTATGATGGCTAGGAGAGACGGTAGGGAGTTTGTGTTCGCTGCTGCAACAGTGAAACATGAACTAATATCTTCCAACATCTGGGGTAGACTCCTCTTTCCAGACGAGGTAGTTAAAGAGGTGATTTAGGAGGCCACCACGGAGAACATAGGACTTCTCCAAAACTGGGGCATCTTTTCAAAGAGAAAGTCTTCCATGGATGTGGGTCCCCAACCTAAAAGGAAGACGGAAAAGTCTAGAAATTTTCCTCGGGCTGTTCAACAACATCCCACAGTTACGATGACCGCGGTGCCACAGGCAAGCGGTCAAATATCTAAACCTTCTGATAAGACGAAGCAAAGAGACGCTTCTGGTAGGAGAGAGGTTCCTTCAGGATCGCTGGACCTCCGATCCTTTGGTCCAAGGCCTCATAAAGATGGGACTAGGATGAAAAATAGACATGCCTCCACCATCATTTCCTCAACTCTTCCTACACTCCAACCCCCTCCTGGAAGAGTATACCTTAAAGCTCTAGAGCATACAGGTGGTAAGGAAAGTATAGTCCATCAAATTCCAGGGAAGGCTGGTTGGTGTTCACAAGAAGGACTCAAGAAAACTCAGTCATTCTGGACTTGTTGCCACTCAAAAAGTTCAAATAAAACAGCAAGTTCAGAATGTTAATCCCTTATTTCAAAAAGGGGTGTTCGCAGTCTTGTCAAACCTGAAAGATGTCTATTGGCAGCTTCCAGTCAGTCACCCCCTCTCCTCCTACCTAGGATTCAAGTTACAGAGGATAACGTATGTCCTAGGAAAGATACTTGTCGGACTAAACACAGTCCTAAGTATCTTCACGGGATTGACGGACACAGTCACGCAAAAACCAAGCCTAGAAATGGTTCAGGCAACAATGTACCTGGACGAAAGGCTGGGGTGGGCAGCACCCAAAGTGGCTGGTCTATGAGCATCCGAGGAAGTGTTCCAGTTCCCGGAACATCGGGGATGCAAGATAAGCTCAAAAAAGTCTCGATTCTTTCCAGCTCAAAGGCTTCAATGGTAAAAAAAACCATTGAAACCTGTGGTCATACCAACTCTCCTTTCCCTTGGGGATGTAAGAGGAGATCGCAGGGTCGGTCAAGAGATTATGGTAATCAGTGCACAGCTGAAAGATGCGTTAGGAGTCTGGAGAAGATACGCATCAAACGCTCAAAGAGATCTAAAAGGACGATATCGGTCTTTCCTTAATCGCTTCCCAAACAATGGTCAAAGGCTAAAAGCCTATCCAAGGCCATGTTGGTCCTGTCGTGGGTGGAGAAACTCTCTCCATGCAGATCAGACCTCCTCATGCTTATCTGGGACATCGAAGCAATTATGAGACGTTTGAAACGACAAGGCTAGAGAGCGTCTCATATTGTTTAGGTGATGTTAGCCATCCCTTACCTAAAGAGATGGCACCTATCAGTAGTTCATGTACAATCGATCCGCAATGTGACAGCTGATGCTCTACTCGGGCTCAAGCCGATAGAGTTAGAATGGTCCACAGATGCAGACCTATTCTCTCCCAGATGGGAACAAGTCCCTGAGCTGCAGATCGACCTCTTTGTCACGAGCGTCATCAAGAATCTACCTCGATGTATAGCCCCATACAAGGATCTTCTAGTGGAGATAACAGACATCATGTCTCTAGTATAGAAGGGACGGACTCAGGAATTCCTGTTCCTCCCATCCAATCTCCTGCTGAAGGTCCTCAACATGCTGAGATCCTTCCAGGGATGAGTGGCTCTGTTGGCTCCCAAGTAGCCCAAGAGCAACCGGTTCCCTTTAGTGAAGGAACTGAGGGTGAGGATGGCCCTAGTTCTGAACACAGGACTATCTCAGAAGGCTCAGAAGTTAATTGCCTTTGATTTATCATAGAGAGCCCAAACCCTTTATTTCATGATTTTCTTGCCCTAGCGGTTAGGAAAAGATTTGGGATCTCAGAAGGCAGTATAGAATTCTTAGAAGAATACAAGTCTAAGTCAACTAGAAGATAGTGTGAGTCATCTTAGAAAAAGTGGGTTGCTTTTGTAAAAGCAAAAGCACCGAAAGAAATTTCAATGAACTTCTGTCTGTCCTTCTTTGTCCACCTTCATAATCAAGGTCTGGCGGCCAACACGATATCTGCGTGCAAGTCAGCCTTGACAAGACCTCTTCTATATGCCTTTCAAGTAGATCTGTCCAACGAAATCTTTAATGAGATTCCGAAGGCATGTGCAAGGCTTAGGCCTGCAGCACCGCAAAAGCCCATCTCATGGTCTTTAGACAAGGTCCTACATTATGCCTCATCTGTGAACAATGAAGATTGTTCCCTCAAGGATCTAACCGAAAAGGTTATTTTTCTGTTCGCTATAGCCTCCGGGGCTAGAGTTAGTGAAATAGTGGCCCTATCTAGAGATGAGGGCCACATTCAGTTCACAGAAGCGGGAGAACTGAATCTCTTTCCTGATCCAACCTTTCTCGCTAAGAACGAGCTACCCACTAAGAGGTGGGGTCCCTGGAGAATCTGCCCTCTGAAGGAAGGTGTCTCTTTATGTCCTGTAGATTGTCTAAAGGTCTATCTTCGTAGAACTTCAGACTTCAGAGGAGGCCAGCTGTTTAAAGGAGAAACCTCTGGATCAAATTTATACTTAAAACAACTGAGGGCAATGCTCACCTTCTTTATTCGCAAAGCTGATCCTGACAGTACTCCCGCAGGTCATGATCCGAAAAAAATTGCTTCATCACTGAACTTTTTTCAGTATATGGACTTTGAGCGTCTTCGTTCATATACTGGATGGAAATCATCCAGCATTTTCTACAAACACTATGCTAAGCAGGTCCATGAACTGAAGCATTATGTGGTGGCAGGAGGTTGTGTATTAAAACCTGTCGTCTAATTCTGCAATGAACAGTTAATTGATTGGGACTGTCAATTAAAGGGAGAAGGTGTTTGCACTTTTAGTGTTATCCCCTTTTAAATGAGTGTTACCATGGTGACACTAAATCTGTTCAAAATCTCAGGTGTGGAATTATACAGATAACACTTGTGCCGTGTGTACATAGTACACAGTGTCGATAGGATATAACATGTACAGAAATTATGAAGGAAAATTTTATTAAAAACTTTTCTTCAGTCTGAGAGTGGCCCTCATCATTTCTTCCCTTCCAAACAAAAGGGAAAATAATTTCTGTATATGTCGCATGTATACTTCGTTTATCATGCTACATTCGTTTTACTTGTTAATTGCGTCCTAATTCGCCTAACAATTTGCATATTCAAGATGCCAGAGTTCTTTGACTTACTCATGTAAGTAAACTTCATATCATTGTATGCTTGCAAACAATGGATATAATGGACACTGATATTGTTTCGGCAATATATACAAACCGTGAGATCGTTTGTATACCCAGTGTATACTTATGCTTGTTCATACAATATATGATAACCTTGAAGCCCCTTTTCTACCGTCTAGAATGACTCCTCCTTGTAGGGGGCAGGAAACACTAACATTGTTTATGGTTAGTGATGATGACGGTTAACGGTAACGTCATTTTTCTCAGATTGTCTAGATGACCATAGAAATATTGTCCCAAGGTTAAGGCACTGATGAAAATCCACAGATACATTAATGCTCTGGTATGCTGCCATCAGGACGACATGGCTTTAGCCCAAAAAACGGATTTTGAGCAAAGCGAAAAATCTATTTTTGGGTGAGATAGCCATGTCGTTCTGATGGACCCACCCTCCTTTTCTAAAGAAAAGATCTTCGAAGAATCCCTCCCGAAACTACTGTATCTGTAGCACCATGCTCAATGCTACAAGGAATGTCTGCCATCTTGGATATGGCGCTGTTGTGATACTCAATAGTAGTATGGGAACTAGGGTAACCTTGATATGGCTCCCCTTCTAATCTTGCCACTTTCCCCCTCGAAGCATAAACGTTGTTCGGGGTGCAGATTGCTATATGGCGTGTCAAGAATACGTCCCCTGATATTATGCGATATCCTTGAGAGAAATTTTAAGGATATTCGCGCCAGGAGTTAGAATTCTGGAGACCTAAAGGTATACTCTCTGGAAATATCACTGTAGTACATATATCCCTTAGGAAGCTACTAATAGGAACTTCCATCAGGACGACATGGCTATCTCACCCAAAAATAGATTTTTCACTTTGCTCAGGGTAAGACTTTATTTTTACTTGCCAAAGATGTTAACGTTTTCATGGAGATAGCGCTATAACAAGATAATGTTGTAATTCGAGAGATCATAGGCTTCCATCAATTCGCCATTAAATTTCTCTTTTAGATCATTCCACAGCAGAGACAGAATTCGACGCAACTAATGTCTTTGATGACCTGGATTGCTGCTGGTTCAGAACATTTCGAAAAAGTGATAAAATTAGGTTCGCGTCTGTCTCTCCCTTTGACTGTCTCTTATCTAAAGATAGGCAGAAATCAGTTACTGGAGGAAAACATGTTTACTTTATATGTCAGTGCGTTCCTCTGTTTGACTACCCCTTTCCTAAATCCTAATGTTCTTTGAAAAAACGTTATTTAAACATTTAGATTTGCGAATTATAATCTCGACTTCAAATCTTAGGCTTTTGTTCATTTATTACACAAAGACAGATTCTCCCCAGAACAAAAAAATAAATAAGAAACTGTGTCCGATATAAAAAAGAAATAAAATTGAAGAAAAATAAGACCCAATTGTTGAAGGTGAAAAAAGTCAGGAGGAACCATATAAAATTTAATAATTTTACATTGCTTTTTCGTTGATTTAATAATTTCCATAAATAAATATATATATATATATATATATATATATATATATATATATATATATATATATATATATATATATATATATATATATATCATCTGCCATTCACATTAGATGTCCTTCCCATATCCTCCACTTTAGTTTGCTCCCGTATCCTTATTGGTCTTTTTCTATTCACATAATTATTCTCTTTGATTTGTAACTATAGATTATGATATAAGGTTTAATTAAGGCTTCAAGTTACTGAAGCATAATGTAATACTGGTCAGAGTTATGAACAAACCTGTAGAAATTATTAACGAATATGGCAGACACCAGGACATGAAACCCAAATTAAAAGAAGGATAAGCATAGGATTGAGAGGTTTTGGTAAACAAAACCAGATTTTGAAAAATAAAATGGCACTTTTTTTAAAAGCAAAATATTCAATATATATATATATATATATATATATATCTATATATATATATATATATACATAAAATATATATATATACATATATATATATATATATATATATATATATATATATATATATTTTTTATGTATATATATATATATATATATATATATATATATATATATATATATATATATATATGTGTGTGTGTGTGTGTGTGTGTGTGCGTGCGCACTTATATATAATATATTGAATGCAAGTGAAGGGAACTGAAAAGGACTAGCATGGAAAAATAAAGGTAACTTGAATTAGCAGAATCTAAATATAAATTATTTTTGAGATCTAATTTCATGAAGACTTTGCAAGGCAAGGGTTTCCCATAGCTTTTCGCAAGGTTTACAGAATTATTTGAGTTCCATTAATTCAAATCTTATTTCTATTTATTTGCATGGAGTATTGCACATATTTTCTAAATCTAATAATATTGAGAGTGGGGGTAGCAGTCCTTCTCCTCCCAGCTCCTCTTCTTTGATATCTTACAGGAAGTAACTATGCAACGAGGGGATTCGTAGTCGCATCTTGTGACGCCAGGGATATGCTGGCGCTATTCTAATTGTTGTCATGCCCTTGCACCCACAGGGTCCATGGTATGGAAGTTGTGAGGGCTGTTATGTTAAAAGAAGTGCAGTGACTGTACTTGAATGGTTAATGAGATTGTTGATGTCAATGGTACGAGTGGATTGGGTGTGTACATGTATTGTTCCGCTATAATTCTAAGGGTAGCAGTTTGTTGAGTGTGGTTAAAAAGTGTATGGTAGAGTATTAATTAATAGGATTAATGATAAAATAGAAGATGCCATCTTAGAACTGCTGGGTGGTTTTAGGAGAGATAGGGATGTATGGATCAGATTTTTACATTGAGGCAGATAAGCGAGCAATATTTAGCAAAAGGTTAGGAAGAGTATGTTGACATTATGGATCTGGAGAGAGCTTATGATAGAGTTGATAAGAAAGCTATGTGGAATGTGATGATGTTATGTAGAATTGGTGGAAGGAAATGAAGTGAGTGAGTGGTTTACAGTGAGAGTGTGGATGAGAGAGGGATGTGTGATGTCGCTATTGTTGTTTAATCTTTTTTTTGAAGTTGTAAGAGAGGTGAATGCTCTAGTACCTGGTCGACGATTGAAACTGATAGATGAGAGTGATCATGAGTGGGAGGTGACTCAATTCTTGTTTGTGGATGATACTGTATTGGTTGCAGACATGGGGGAAAAGCTAGGTCGATTAGTAACTGAGTTTCGAAAGGTGTGTAACAGAAGGAACTTGAGAAATAATATGGGTAAGAATAAGGTTATGAGATGCACGAGAAGAGAGGGTAGGAATATATTGAATGCCCTGGGGTGTTAGAGGCAGTATGCGCAGGGAAACGTGTGATGCCTTGTGCAAATCTGTCGGAATGTTTTGCTTCATTGGGGGTTGTAAGTCTGGCGGCATGGAGTAAATTTTCCCACAACATGAAGTAGGCACTGGAGATTGTCGGAGGAGGTTCTCGACGGAAATAATTTGACAGGGACGACTAACGGGTCACCATATAGCATTTCAGCTGCTGGGACATCCAGAGTGTCCTTAGGAGTGATCCTCAGTCCCAGCAGGACCCAGGGAAGCAAAGTAAACCAATTGGAGTCCATGCAGCAGGACATCAAAGCTGTTTTGAGTGTGCGGTGAAAACGTTCAACAATTCTTTTGGCAACAGGATTGTGTGCGATTATCTGAGGTAGGGTGATTCCCAAGAGATTCACAAATGATATCCACAATTGTGAGGCGACAGTGGTACCCCTGTCAAAAGTAATATGCTCAGGGATGCCAAATCTCACTATCCATCCTCAGAGTAAGGCAGATAGATGTACATGAGGTGGAGGTTGCAGTTTCCATGAGAATGGCGTCAGGTCAACTAGTGGAGCGGTCAATGACAGGAAACAGGTCATGATATCTTTGTGATGAGGGTAGGGGACCTACAACATCAGCGTGAATGTGACCAAAGCATTGCTGAGATGAGGAAAGGTGCCCACACTTGAATTTGTGTGTCATTGTACTTTAGAGGTTTTGCATAAAGTACAGGTGCAAAACCAATCTTCAGCGTCATTAATAATGCCATGCCAAATGAATTTTGTCTTCAGAAGCTGTGCAGTAGAACGGCGCGAGGGATGTGAAATGCTATGAATGAAATCAAACACCTGTCGGCGAATAGGAGGTGTCCATGGCCTAGGTCTACCAGTACTGACGTTACAGAGGAGGTTGGCATTGGAGTTGTCTAGAGAGACGTCCTCCCAACGGAGGAATGTTCAGGATGTCCTACATGCTTGGTACTCTGGATCTTTTCGTTGGGTTTCTGCCAAAGCATTGTAATTCAATCCCAGGTGAATGGTGGCCAATATGTTTCTTGACAGGGCATCCACAACAGGATTAAATTACCAAGGGACATGTTGAAGGGTACAATTGTATTCAGCCATGGTGGAGAGATGTCAGTGTTGATGTGCGGACAAGGTGTCGGACTATTGAGTGAAGGTGTGCAAGAGAGGCCATATATATATGGTCCGTGCAAATGACGAGGGGCGTACCTTCCAAGAAGTGGTGAAAGTGACGGACAGAAATTCGCTTTCAAATATAGAGTAGCCGGATTCCTCTATGGACAGTTTTCTACTGAAGAAGGCCAATAGGAGTGGCAAGCCGTTGACAACATGCTCGAGCACTCCCCCAATAGCGACATTGCTGGCATTGCTGGAGAGAAGAAAAGGTGATTGTGGCACGGGAAAAGTGAGAGCATCAATGGTTGATAGGGCATTCTTTGCGTCACAGGAATCCGCTTCTTGGAGAGGACCTCACTTCAGGTCTTTTAGTTTGCCCTTGAGCGAGGCATAGAGTGGGGCATGAGTGGCAGCGATGACTAGCAGGAAATGATGATAGTAGTTAATCATGCCCAAAAATTCCTGCAGTGCCTTGACAGTCGAGGGTGTGGGGAATTTTCGAATGCCTGCTACCATCTCAGGGAGGGGGTGGACTCCTTCAGGGGTGATGCGGTGCCCTAAGAATGATACTTTATTGTTGCCAAAGGTATACTTGTCGTATCACACTACAAGGCCATAATATTGTATGCAGTCGAGCACAATGCTTAAATGACAGATGTGTTCTTCATCGGAGTAAGAGAACTCAAGTATGTTGTCCACATAGCATACACACAAGAGGAGTTCCCCTAAGATGGCATCCTTGAGACGCCGAAAAGTGGCCCCAGAATTACAAAGACCAAAACAGGAGTAATTATAGAGTTCATGGTGGTGGGTATGAGAAACAGTGTGAGAAGTTTGGGTGATATTCAAATGCACATATATAATGACTCAGTGCCGATATCTAGTAAAGTGCATAATCTAGGCGTATTTCTTGACTGTAACTTGTCTCTCAATGCCCAAATAAATAATGTAATAAAAACTGATGGTTATTATATAAGAAATATTCCTTTCCTAAAAAAGTATCGGGATGAAAGTTCTGTAAAAAAAACTTGTGATAAACTGTGTTATTACCAGGATTGACTACTGCAACTCCATCTATTACAATTTACCAAAAGTATAACTTGAGAAATTATTAAACAATAAACAGAGGAGCAAGACTGATAAAAGGTACCCCACCAAAAGAAAGGATCACCCCTATACCAAATGATTTACACTGGCTGCCAATTAAAGCAAGAATTGAATTTAAAATATGTAAAATAACCCACAAAGTTATCAGAACCGGTCGTTCAAAATACTTAAGCGAACTTCTACAATATTGCACAGCCAACAAATTGTGTTGACATGAGAATAGTTACAGATGGTTTCAAACTATTGGAAGCTAGATATATGTCTATTGTATATATATATGTGTATTGTAGGCTCCAGAGCCTTTAAATATGTGGCCCCGATACTATACAATAAGCTCCCACGAGACATTAAAATGATTGAAGACATTAAGGTTTTCAGGAAAAAACTGAAGACTTTCTAATTCCGTGAGTTGTATGGCAGTAACGATTTAACAGTAAATGAACAATACATGATATGAAACGTTGAATACTTTGAATGAGCAAGATATAACGACAGTGGAAGTCCTATGGAGAGTGGGGTTCTCCTGCTGTATGCGATCAGCAAAGCAGCCGTCAAATAAAAAAAAAAAGTAAAGTATCGGAAGGGGTGCTAATGGGAGGTCTTCGGGATATCTGCTTGGTTCATGGCCACCTCATAATATCCCTTCCGGAGGTTGGGCTTGGAGAAAATCTTCGCTTCGTGCAAGTAGGAAATCATGTCGTCTATGTTTGGGAGAGGGTAGGGATCAGGTTCTGTCTTCATGCCCAGGCAGTTCTAATCAGAGAGCCATCTTTTCTTAGGATGATGTGTATGGGTGACGACCATGGCCTTGGGGCCTTTTGGCAAAGGCCTATTTTTCCATTTCGGCAAACATTTGGTTACTAGTTATCAAACGATCCGGTGCCAGAAGTTTGAATCTGGCAAACACTGGGGGCCGCGTTGTCCTGATATTTTGGTAAATACCGAGTTTTACTCGAACCAATGGTGTTTGATGAAGTTCTGGGCCCAAGGCTTCTGGTTACAATGTGAGGAGGTAGGCGTAGGCATCCGTAGGTGTATTGATGTGGAGAGTAAGGTCAGATGGAGCAGGTTAGAGGTGTCGAAGAGTATGAATCAGAGTTGACTAACCGGCGGTGAGCAACATCAACCACAAGGTGGAAATTGAGAGGAAGTTCGCAGCAAGGATTAGCAATGTGTCGTCAGCCACTAGAAACTTCCAACTATATTGGCGTTCCAGACGTTAATGTGACTCTTGCATAACCGAGGGTGAGTATTTCAGATTCGTTGGCAGCTATCAGGCAGATGTCAGCAGACTTAGACAGACTACGTTGTGTTCTGGAAAGTATCTTTGGCATAAGAGAACAGCAAACACTCGTGTCTACAAAAAAATTGCACCCTCGTACCTGCATCATGTAAAAAGAAAACATTAGTGACAGGGGAGGCCACCGCTGCAAGCGAAAGCTTACTTACAAGTTTTTTGGCCACTAACAACCATTCACACATTCCTTCGCAGTAGCCCTGAAGCTGGAGTGGTAGTAGCGTAACTGTGGCCGATTGGCATCAGGAAGTGAGTGCAAAGGTCGTTGGTTGAGGCGTGAGCGAGTGGTGGGTGATGGGCGGTTTTGTCACCTCTCTGGCACGTCAAAGGATGGGCGTCTATGTCCTACCGCATTCATGTGAGCTTCGATATATGCGGAATGGATGTCCACTTCGTCAGGATTGGAGTCGTTAATGGAGGTTGTGAAAGTGTTGAAGTGGCTGTTCATAAGGGTGTCGACTTTGGTCATCAGGTCATTCATGGGCAAAATATTGACATCGGGGAGGCAGCGCGTACAGTTTTGGGTGGGCACTGTATCCAAAGGCCCGAAGTAGATTCACTTCACAAGGAAAGTCATCTGTTGCAGGTTTCAGGTAAGCGATTCTGGTAATATCCTTTTGGTTCCCCAGCAGTTGTTGAGAGAGCCGTAAAAGTTTTTGTATGCAGGGAGTAGTCTGCTTTGCTGCTTGACTGAGTAACACCCTTGATGCGAAAACCAGACTACATCACGCTGGAGGCAGGCGAACACTTCTCCGCTGGTGAAGGACTGTAGTTTCAGTTGCATGGTGTTGATAGTAGAGTCAGTGTCTGAGGGCTTCATAATCAAATAGTAAGGGAAGGTAGGAGAGAACTGGACACTCTGGTGGTCACCAAATGTGTGTGGCGCCAGTTACATAATAACAAAGAAGCAAGGTGAATGCAATTAACTTTATTTTGACGGAGCATGAGTTTATATATAACCAGTTCCGAGCAAAAGCGTAAAAAATTTAAACACAACGTACAGGGTTAAACAGGTTATCAGTTTGAGGGGAGAGTGATAACTATAACATACAGAAAACAGAAATACCTTTACAGTGTACGA
>NC_090744.1:90094512-90114512 GCF_036898095.1 Palaemon carinicauda
TTCCTCCCCAGGAAAATACTCCGACGGTAGGCAACACAATCTGGAGATATTGGTTCCATTTGTTCTTGAAAGGTGAACCGCTTTAATGGAAGGAGTTCTTAAGTACTAAATCTATTTCATAAGCGTTTCTTACATTCGTCCTTTGATGAGAAATGGCTGTCTTTCATAGCTTTAATTAAATCTAATAAGATCAATATCTTCTCTCTCTCTCTCTCTCTCTCTCTCTCTCTCTCTCTCTCTCTCTCTCTCTCTCTCTCTCTCTCTCTCTCTCATAAAAGTAAGAAAGCCGCGGAAGGATGATAATATGTAATCTTTATTTTTCGAACCCTGATAATAGCAGATTATGTTTTTTTTTTTTTCTAATCTAATGGTAGTAGTGGCAGAAACTCTTAAAGTGTATTTATAAGAGAAATGTGAAGAGAATTGCTTGATATGTAAATAAGTATTGTTTGGATCATTATTGTTTATTCATTATGTTGTCGAAGACAGGAATTTTTAGTATATGTGAAGTGAAAATGAATTTGTCTTTAACGTGGTTCGGACATAAAATGAAAATCTATTCTAATGGAGAAGGGATGCTGCTTGATAATGAAGTTGTGACAAAATGAGTGATCGGTACATCCTTATAATCCTATATTTCAGTGAATGTAAGATTCAGGTAATATAAGAAGATCCCATGAAATATATTTCGTTAATTGTTGAATTATTATGGGAATATATATTATGAATTTATTTCAACAAATGTCTAGAATCTCAAAAGTTTCCCTTATATTTGGATGGAACATGGTAGGTAAGTTCTCTATGGTTTGCTTATCAATCGACAACATAATCGCTTCCTCTTTTACTAATATTCCAAGCGGATGTGTTTTTTTTTTAATAAATTATGGCTGTTATGAGAAATGAGCAAAATCTTATGGTTCATGCGTTATGATTGGTAGTGTTCTTACCACTACTTGAATAGCGAGTTATTTCATGTTAGAGTCTTAATCAAAGACGGATGAATGGGAACAATTGAGTATCTGGTAGTCACACAACTGCATTGGTCGTGATCTGGGAGTTGAGTTACATGGGATTTGATAACTTATCCCAAAAGAGTTTCTGTACATCACGGTTCTACAGAAGATAAATACTTATGATGAAAAATGTGTTGATGGATTTTAAACAAGGTATTAATCCTAACCTGAGAGTGGAGTTAGATCGACAAAAATAGAGAAAAGTTCTTAGATATGCCGAATATAGGGTCAAGAAATTAATGAAGGTGAAAAGTGAATTTTGGTAATCCACTATTCCAAATATAGGTAAATAAAAGTAAGAAATAAGCTACCTAAAGATGATGTTTTAACTAGAAAATTAGAGATGAGGATGCCTAGGGAAATGTTGCCAGGGAAGTTTAGGGATACAAGAGGTTACCAAAAAAGGGTATCCCATAAAAAAAGGAAACTCTGTGGTAAAGTTAGAGGTGAAAGCCGGATCAGTGGAAAGGGGAAACCCCGTACTATTGAGGTATTTGTGTTTAGGTTAATCTTTGGAATTTTTCTGCACGGAAGTCATCCTTGAAACGGTAATCTGATGGTGAATAAAACAGAGATTATTTTCTAATCATTTCCACAAGCCAGACCCTTTCAGAAGGAGAGCCTTATTGGAGAAAAAACAGTCTTGGATACTTATGTACTTTTGGAATTCTATTTTGTTTATCGGTTCAATGATGTGGATTATTGGGATCTTTCATTGCAAGCAGAGAAAAATCTATCAGTAACTTTTAAAACTTATTTACATAAAAAGATATTTTTCATATCAATTGTTTCTGCTTTTTAACTTTAATGGAAGTTATTGTAATATGTTATGCCATTTTTAAATCGCTTATTAATATATCAAAGTTACAGCGAAAACCCGAATATAGTTAAGAGAAACTTCCCTTGCTGCATCAGACATCGAATATTATCCCTTGATACAAAAGGCTGCGGGAAAATTGCTCTCTTCATGAACATAATTTATGCAGCATTAGTTTTTCTTTAACTCTTTGGTAGCACCGGATGAGAAGCCTCGTTTTTCTCACTCTTCTCATCCAATCTTCCAGATGGTCGCTTTCGGGCATAAGAGGCTGAGTGAAATAGTGGTGTTTCTCTTTCATGACCTGTTTTCTCCATCGTTGTGTTAAATAAGTTTCAAAGGTTTTTTTTTTGTTAATTTTAAGACACACGATCAGTTGATAAAATATATCTAAATGAATCAATATCGATCTTTTTTTTTTTTTTTTTTTTTTTTTTTTTTATTAAAATTCACATCTTTTACCGTCAGATACCCTTAGCCTACTCAAAAGTAAACGTCATTTGTTTTGACCAAATCATATCTCAGAAAATATAATATATTGTGCGAGGTGGCTCTTAGGCACTAACAGAGAGGCGAGAGGAATGCAAGTGAAGCTTATTCAACAAAGCAACGAGCTTATATACAGATAGTCAAGAGCAAGAATGGCGCAAAATTCAAACAGTATAGAACCTGCAATAGCAAGCTTAACAGGTTTATGTTAATAATGCGTGGGAAAGCGAGTTACAGTGTACGAGCACGTATGAAGCACGTGTGGTACTAAATGATTCTACACCGTATTTTCTAATCTATGCTCACTCGAAAAAATCAGATTTAAATTTCACTTGAGTTAATCAGTAACTATTTTTATATTTCTGTAACTACAAATTTTAACGATGAAGAATTAAAGTAGCCTATTAGCCCCTTCATTAGTTTCCGTAATTATACAGTTCCTTACTTTAATCATGTTCCTGGGAAATTTTTGAAGACTGACAAGCGAGTTAATTTTAAAGCTCTTGAGACATTATAAATTTCCTTAGTTTTGCGTGAAACTACAGAAGCACATTTTATTTAAAAAATATTGTAATGCCTTGAAAATAACAACCACCTTTACTTTAAGAGAGAGAGAGAGAGAGAGAGAGAGAGAGAGAGAGAGAGAGAGAGAGAGAGAGAGAGAGGGAGAGAGAGAGAGAGTGTGTGTATGTGTGAACTTTTGGTTTTAATAAAAGCGTAACTCGTTATTGAAATGTAATTTGTATCTTTGAATTGTTATCATGCTATTTTCATAAGAGAAAATTTAAAGAATTGGGATTTAATTTAGTTCAATAGCATAGATTTATGTTAAAAATAATTTCATTTCAGACCGGATCACTTCGCGTCCCTTCTTCAAGATTACATTGAATTTTGAAACTACACTTTAATATAAAGGTTATGGTGTGAAAATTAAGTGCAAAATTATTTGGAAATTCGGAACATATTCAACAAAATTGATAAATGAAAACTTGAGATTCTTTGAAATATGTATAGGGAAATTTAAGATCATTTGTTAAATACATATATGATTTTTCAAAAGGCTTCACACAATTTCATTAAGCTACCGATTCCATCCTTTGCAAAAAAATATAATTTACTACATATGTATTATTACGACTAGCAAATTACGTAAATTTCCGAACCCCCAAAGCTCACCTGCTTTATATAATATAATTTGATACAGAAGAGAAAAAGCTCTGAGAATAATACGCAACTCCCAGCCTATACTACATATGAACACTGAATATCTAAAAGGTCTCTTTATTTTGCACTCAAAACTAAACTGGGTGATTACTTTACTTCTAACGGGAACTATTCTCAAATCAATCTCTTAATTCGGTTCTTAGTCAGGGGATACGAGCAAAGATCTGAAATAATTATTGGTGATCAAAATAATACACACTTTACAGAAATAAATATATTCTATGACTAATTAACAAATCAAAATTAACACCAAAATTAAATCACTTGAAATATTAAATCTGAACTAAACGTTAGACTAAGACAAAAAAAAGACTCTTCCAAAAAAAAAAAATATATGGAATCGCTTGTTTCACTAGAAATCTATTAATAAAAAAATATTTAATTTTGACAATTAACAAAAAAGTTGACACTGTAACACTAGAAACTAAATGAAATTTACATTTTGGTTCACACAAGGTTACCGAACGGTTAAGCAAAATAAATACTTCACAGTTTAACCTAATTGCACAGGGCCAGTCACAAAAACCACGTCACTTTGTATAATTTAAACCACAGAAATTTTAAAAGTTTGAATAAACACTATTCTCATTTGAGAGAAAACACTATTCACGTTGGAGAGGAAAACACTATGCACATTAGAAAGGAGAGACTTAGTGGCTGAATAGATGCTGGAGAGGACTGTCGGACGATGGCTCTTCTGAGTGTTAGGCTGGATCTCTCTGTCTCGTATGCATTGCTGAGCCATTATATATCAACTTAATTCACTCTAGAAATTTCTAGTAAATCATTCTCGTAGCGTGTGGTCTTGGCTCAAGCGGCGTAAGATTGCCAACTTAGCAATTTCAAGAAAGGGTACTATCGTTGTTTGGCAAGGCAACTCTCTCAGCTAACTCCGCCCACCTCCTCTCATAACATTAAAAAAAGAATAAACTTTAGTCTAGAACCTTCGTGTCTCTTTCAACCATGTGTGTCATAAAGCATACCTTTTAATAAAAATACACAAGACTTTGTAACAAAAGTACATTAAACGAAAACTTAATTCTTTAAAATAATGTAAATTTACATATACGGAACTGATTGAAAATACAACTAAAGGAATAATGAAAATCTTATGTAATTTACATACATTACTTAATCCTACGCGATTGGACCCACCTTAAGAGCTGGCTATACATCTCTTAAATACACAAATGAAATATGTGAATAAATTATTCTACTCTCAAGAAGACTAGCTTCATATATATATATATATATATATATATATATATATATATATATATATATATATATATATATATATATACACACACAAAATATACATAATACACACGCATATATAAATATATATGTGGTAACTTATCACATTTACTAATTATTTTCATTTATTCATATGTCGCATATACCTGTTAAAATAGAATTCAATCTACCTAAGGATCAGAGACCCAAGACGAATTCAACATTATGATAATAGCTTCTGGTCAGCCAAACATTCGAAACCTGACCAAGTCGAAACTAGATCGCACAGGCAAATATATACATACATATATATATATATATATATATATATATATATATATATATATATATATATATATATATATATATATATATATATATATATATATGTATATATATATATATATATATATATATATATATATATATATATATATATATGTATATATATATATATATATATATATATATATATATATATATATTTATCTATATATATACATATATATATATAAACACAAGTATATATGTCCGTGTGTGTGCTTATATTTGAATTTTTTTGCCATCCACATAATTCATTCATCTTTGAAAAGTGTAGCGACAAAAAGGCACAATATTTTGGTTTCTGACCAATTCTTCATGGATTATTTTATTCCCCTATTAGCTGTCGGTTGGTGAAGAAAGATATCTTACTCAACCATAAGTTGAAATATATATATATATATATATATATATATATATATATGTATATATATATATATACCATCATCATCATCATCATGATCATCACCATTATCTCCTCATATGCCTATTGATGAAAATGCCCTCGATTAGATCTCGCCAGTCGTCTCTATCTTGCTTTTAATTCAATACTTCTCCAGTCATCATCATCTACTTCACGTTTCATAGTCCTCTGCCATGAGCCATGTAGGCCTTGGTCTTCCAACTGTTCTACTACCTTGTGGAGAACAGTTAAATGTTTGGTGAACTAATCTCGTGTGGGAAGTGCGAAGAACATACCCGAACGATCTGCACCTACCCCTCACCATGATCTCATGAACATATAGCCCTCGAGTAATATATCTTATAGTTTCATTTTTAATCTTGTCCTGCCATTTAATTCCCAATATCGTTCTGAGGGTTTTGTTCTCAAATCTACTAAATCTGTTGCTTTGTTCTCAAAGCTACTGAATCTGTTGGAGATTTTTTCATCATCATACCATGACTCATATCCATACAGTGACGCCGTTGTCACTAAACTGGTATAGTCTGATTTTTATATGTAATTTAAGGCGATTTGATTTCCATATTTTACTTAAGCTTGCCATTGTCTGATTTACTTTTGTCAATCTTTTACTAAGATCTAATTGTAAAGATCCTGTATTGGAGATCATCGTTCCTAAATACTTGAATGATTCTACCTCATAACTCCTTTTTCCTTCTAATGATATATAATCTTCCATAGCATATTCCGATCTCATCATCTCAATTTTTCTTCAATTTGTCTTGAGCCCAACCTCGTGTGATATTTCATGCATTCTGGTAAGCAATCATAGTAAATCCTTTAGTGTTCTGGTAATAAGAACAGCATCATCAGCATAGTCTATTTCTTCTAATTTCCTATTACTAATCCAGTCCAATCCTGTTCTATGGATTACACATTCCATGAGGAGGATAAACCGTAGAGGTTACAACACTTTCCCCTGGAGTACTCTGCTATTCACTGGAAATTCCTTTGATAGAACTACACTAACATTAACTTTGCACTTGCTTTGCTTAGAAAAGGATTAATCAAATTCACATATTTAAGAGGAAATCAATAATAACGCAGGACTATCCATAAAACTGGCTGGTGCACACCACTATCAAAGTCCTTTTCATAATCCACAAATGCCGTAAATAGTGGTTTTTTATATGTTCTACACATTGTTGTAAAACATGTCTAAAAATTATCATTTGGTCAGTACTACTTCTACATTTTGTAAATCCTTTTTGTTCATCTCTCAGCTTTTCATACTTTTTTAATCCAGTCTCTTTAGAATAAGCATACTATATACTCTCATAACAACTGAAGTAAGTCTGATGCCTATGTAATTATTGCAATCAGTCAGGTCTTTTTCTGTCTATTTCCCCCAACACTACTAACTCCATTCATCAGGTTTTGCCTCTTCATGCCACATTCTACAAAATAAAATCTTAAGTATTCTGGGGGTCATTTCTTTTTCAGCCAGTATCATCTCAGCAGTTCTTCCATTGTATCCAAGGGATTTCCATCTCTTGAGTTTTTTAATTATAGCTTCAATTTCAAACACACTGAATTCATTCATAGGCACATCAAGGTTTTCCTCAGCTTCAGGCATATCTATTAAATTATTACCGTCGTATCTCCTATTCAAGACCTCACTAAAGTGTTCTACCCAATGTTGTCTTTTTTCATCTTCTGTCATTATAACAGATTCATCTCTCTTTTTATGGATATATGCTTGTTCTTCTTTGCTCCAGTAGAGATTTTGTTAAAATTTCTTTAGGCAATTCTAACACCATTGCCACTTTCTGAATTCATAGCTTTGTCAGACTCATCTGCTTTCCTGTCTAAATATTCTCTCCAGTTATTCACGGCTTTTCTTTTGACCTCACCATCAGTACTGGAGTACTTAGCATGCTTTACATTGTAATTTCCATTACCTCCTCGAACACTTTCAACAATTAATTTCTGTATCAGTCTCCTTTTTATAGTATACAACATATCATTTGATATCCATGGCTTTGTAACTCCTTGTAACTCCGTATCCCAAAACTTCACTACCAACTAACTGATATATGTTTTTAATATCACACCATTCTTCAATAATTGTCTGCTCTTCGTCTCTGAAAGTCTCTAAGACTGCAAATCAATTCCTACATTCAAGTGTGTTCATCTTCTAGAAGCTTAGTTGTATCAAACCTAAGTATTCTATCTACATGACTGTTGGGTGTTTTCAGTTTTAATTTCATTGTGGCAATAAGGAGCTTTTGACCAATATCAATATCTGCACCTCTATAGTTTCTTATATTTCTCAGAGTCCTCCTTCTCTCTTTAATAATGGTAATGTGATCTATCTGATTTTTATAATTGCCATATGGTGAAGTCATTGTATAATTGTGTATGCCTTTGTGCTGGGAAAGAGTACCTCCAATGACGAGATTGCTTGTTGAACACAAAGTTATGAAACATGCACCATTTATATTTGCAACTTAGCCAAGACCCTCGACACCCATCACATTCTCTATACATTGATTATTCCCTTCAGCTTTAGCAATGAAGTCGTTCATCAAAATTTTCATATCTCTGGAATCTCATCTATTATACTCTGCAGTTCTTCATAGTATTCATCTTCCCTTTCTTTTGGGGAGTCATTAGTTGGTGCATAGCAAACTATAATACTCATATTGCATCATACCTACCCCTACTTTTACAACTCCATCTGTTTTTTTCCAACTAATCCTCTTACAACGTGTTTCACTTAGGGCTAAGATATCCAAACAATATTTCATAAATTCACTCTCCATTTATTGTAACTTCCTAATCTGATTCATGGGTTTAACAGTCCAATTATCCATTTTAAATTTTTCTTAAGTATTTATTAACTGGGAGATTCCCAGCTCCCCGCTACGTCCGGGACTGGGGGCCATTTTGTCAGCTTCTCTTTCCCTTGACTAACTAAATCCATAGAGGATTTATGGGATAGATTCATTAAAGGATAGCCAGTTCCTTGTGATGCACAGGGCCTATATAACTAACGTGAGCAACCCCATGCCGGTCCATACTAATTCCAGTAAGATCATCAGCCAGACATCAGGGTAGAAGCCAAAGAAACAGCTTGTCTATTGCCTCAAACCCAATTTGTTACGCTACTGCCAATGACTTCATCGATATCTAGGGGGCTATTTCCTCCACACATAAAGTTCTCGTCACTCCACCAGGTTGCTCATCCGCTTATATAACTGTTGGCAAATATGGATGGCTAAGATATACCTCCCATAACAGATGGAAGTGAAGTGTAGTTAAGTGTATATAAGTAGGAAAAAAGCAGATTTATTTTGAAAGCAGATCTGAGAAAACGGTGCGTTATATTTCAATTAAGGTTCAACATCTTAAAGGATAGAATGATATGATATGTTTAAGAAAGGATAGTCGAAACTTGCCTAAGGTGAAGTACTGTGAATTTCATATGGAATGATTGATGTGTCATGATACTATGTTGATTGGGGATCGTTAATAAAAACTGTAAAAGGTGTTTAAAGAATTTTAAAGTGTCTACAAGCAAAAGGGAGTTGGTAAATATGAGTGACAGTGATAATGAGAGAGAATGATAATGCATTAGGTTATATGGACTTAAGAGAACTGGATTCGATGTTGAAAGAATAGAAGTGGTTTATTTTTATGGGCATCATAGAATGAATATAATAGATGATGACAAGATGAAAGAAGAGATAAGTTGCTGAACATTAAAAGCAATAAAGGGTAGTAGGGTGCATGCAAAATATTGAAATGTGACGTGATTATGTTTGGAAGCCAAGTGGAGACTATGAAAGCATTCTTGCGCCTACTTTCCTCCATGGTATGAAGGTCGGATGCAAAATGTAAATGAAATAAAAAGGGGTTAGGCTGTTGAGTGGTGCATTAAGTGTATTGAACTAACCGAATATACCGGTGATTACACTCTTTGCTGGTATAACAGAATAGTGTTGTCCAGAAGTCAACATTTAATTCAAGAGTGGTGCAGTGACTTGTTGTGTATTCTGTACCTATCCCATGTCAGTGAAAACGATCTTATATATATATATAGTATTGTTGTTATTAATAATACCTAAACTAAAACCCTAGTTCGCAAAGCAAGACACTATAAGCGCAAGGGCTCCAAAAGGGAAAAATAGCCCAGTGAGGAAAGGAAGTAGGGAAATAAATAAACGATATAGGATGTGATGAACAATTAGAATATTTAATCAAATTATAAAAAGACTTATGTCATCCTGTTCAACATATGAATATTTTCTGCAAATTTTAACTTTTGAAGTTCTACTGATTCAATAACCCGATTAGGAAGATCATTCCACAACTTGGTCAAAGCTGGAATAAAACTTCTAGAATACTGTATAGTATTAAACCTCATGATAGAGACGACTTGACTGTTAGAATTAACAGGATGTTTATTATTACGAACAGGATGGAACTGTCCGGGAAGATCTAAATGTAAAGGATGGTCAGAATTATAAAAAGTCTTATGCAACTTGCATAATGAACTAAGTGAACGACGGTCCTAGAGATTGATATCTAGATTGAGGAATAAGAAATTTAATAGACCGTAAGTTTCTGTCCAACAAATTAGGATGAGAATCAGCAACTGAAGACCAGACAGGAGAACGATACTCAAAACAAGGTTGAATGAAAGAATTAAAACACTTTCAGAATTGATTGATCACCAAAAATCTTTCTCAATAAGCCAATTTTTTGTGTGCAACTGAGGAATACACAGACCTAATGTGTTTCTCAAAAGTAAATTCACTTTCCAGAACCACACCTAAAATTCTAAAAGAATCATGCAAAGTTAAAGAAACATTATCAATACTGAGATCCGGGTGTTGAGAAGTCACTGTCCATGACCTACTTACAATCAGACATTGAGTTTTGTTAGGATTCAGCTTCATACCCCATAATATGCACCATGCACTCATTTTAGCTAGATCGCTGTTAAGGGATTCAACAACACCAGATCCACATTCAGGAGAGGGAATTGATGCAAAGAGAGAAGCATCATCTGCATATACAACGAGCTTGTTTCCTAGGCCAAACCGCATGTCATGTGTATATAGTACGAAAAGTAATGGGCCAAAAACACTACCCTGAGGAACACCAGATATCACATTCCTATACTCACTATGGTACCATTCAACAACAACTCTTTGCAATCTATTACTTAAAAATTCAATAATGATGTTAAAAAGCGAATTATCCACTCACCATTGCTCAAGTTTGAAAACAAGGTCCTCATGATTAACACAGTCAAAAGCAACACAAAATTCAAGGCCAATCATATGAACTTCCTGACCACAACCAAGGGATTTCTGTACAGCATTGGAGATAGTAAGAAGGCCATCAGATTCTCCAAGAACTTTATGAAAAATAGATTGCAAACTAAGGAACAGATGAACTCGGCAAAACTATCAAGATTCTTTGCCAAAAGACTTTAAAAAGCTTTTGATAATATGGGATTTATGGAAATTGGGTGGTAATCAGTTGGACTTGAGCTACCACAAACATATTACATAGTGGAGTAACATTACCAATTCTCAAGCAAGTGGTGAAAGCTCCTCTTCGTACTAACTTATGCAAAATAACAGATAGCTTTGGAGCTAAGGAATCTGCAGTCTTTATAGAAAACAGAGGAAAAATACCACTTGGGCCTACACCTTCATTAGAATCAAGGTCCATAATAAGAGCTTTAATTTCCCGATATAAAAAAGCTAAACTAGTTAGTTTAGCCTTAGGAAATCAAGAATGAAGAAGTTCGAGTTTCTCATGACTTTACTGTCAAGCCTATCAACCAAAAGGGTTGCCTTTTCCTTTAGACAGTGAGTGACAGAGCCATTTGGTTTAAGTAAAGGAAGAACTGTTGCATCTACACCAAAGGGTGCAGATTTAAGGGTAGTCCACCACTTATGCTCCTGGGTGGTACCAGAAATGGTTTTTTTAGGGTTAAATTGTATTCCTTTTCAGTTGAAACATAAACTCTCTGAGCAAAAGCTGTAAGCTGAGTATAGTTATTCTAGATCAAATATAATCTGTTACCGTTCCAAAGATGATAGGCCTGCTGTTTCTCAAAATAAGCACTTCTACAATCATCATTGGAACATGGCTTGTCCTTCACTCTGTACCTTAGCACACGAGAAGGGAAATGCTTAGGTTCTCATTCAAATGGACAACAGGATCAACAGTACTATACAATTGTGACCAATTCAAGCCCAAAAGTTTGTGAAAAACCCCATTCCAGTCCGCTTGAGATTTCATATAAATCTTACATGAGTATGATACATCAGGGACAGGCTGCTCAGTCTACACTACTAATGAAATCAAGGCATGATCAGATGTCCCAACTGGAGAATCAACCTTACTTGTTATAATGCCAGGGAAGTCAGTGTATATGAGGTCCAAGCAGTTATCAGACCTGTGAGCATACTCACTTATATGCATTATATATATATATATATATATATATATATATATATATATATATATATATATATATATATATATGTGTGTGTGTGTGTGTGTGTGTGTGTGTGTGTATGAATGTGTGAGTGTGTGTGTCCGTGCCCTTGTCGTTGAGTGTCAGGGTTTCTGTCTGCTGGCATTTCCTTATTTATATATGTATAGACAGACTGTCGTATATCTCAAAGTTACATTACACATTTGATTACTTGAAGTTCATTTGAAGACACGCATCATATTAGTCTGCGATATTGTCTTTAGCTGGGCTCTGTAGAAAACGTTGCTTTATAGCACAATAGCGTCAGATTTCAGAATTAGTCATTCATCGCAGAATGTTGGAAATTGGAATGCATTCGAGTTAATTTTATCCAACGTAGAGAGTTCTGTGGGGAGATTCTATTGAGTTTGCATATACAAGCACACGGGCCCTTGCCTAAAGACAACCAGCCGATGCGTGTGGTAAATTACACAGACTCACTGAGGTTTATGTGATTGCAAATTAGTAGTTATACTTACAAATTACAGTAATCTTTAAGATTGTAATATTTAAAAGTTATAATTTCTTTGCTTTTAGATAATTATAATTGTTATTACCTATTAAGCTTTGAAATAATAATAATGGTTATTGTTGATATAGTTTTGATAATTATGATCATTTAGCCATAATAATAATACTTATAATACTAATACTACTACTACTACTACTAATAATAATAATAATAATAATAATAATAATAATAATAACATTGAGAATAATGATGAAAATGATCATGATTATAATAATAATGACAATGAGCATAAAGTATTTATAGCAATAGAGATGCATAATAACTCTTTCCTTTACCCAGCTTGCAACCATTTACCCCTAATTCAGATCAACAACGCCCTGAGATGATATGCCCCAACAAAATGAACATAATATGAAGCACCGCAAAACAGTAATATACTTGAAGTACAACTTGTATGTAATAACCGATCCATTTCACCACAATGAAATTATCGCTGCAGCTAAAATTTAAGGCTAAAAGTAAGGGCATACTTTTTGCCCAGCCTCGCCTCGCAACTATGTTATAATGGCGTTGTAGCAACGCAATTTCTCTACATTAAACGTTGAAATTGATCTGCTGATAAATATGATTGTTCAATAACATAAGCTCTCTTAGTTGTTTTATTTCAATGTAAAAAATTAGGAAATATGTATGGTAATTTTTTTCAAAACTGAATATAACTTATATACAAATATAACAATACTACAGTATATTACCTGCACAAAGAACAGAAGTCAAATATTATATTATATTTCTTTTTTTTTTTAGCTGTTTGACAGTAAGAATTAGAAAAAAAAATATTCCGGGCATTTTTATCTTTTTACGGAAATTGAGTTTCACTGAACTCCAAGTGACTACCTTTGCCCTTTTTTTTCCAAACATTCTCTCTCTCTCTCTCTCTCTCTCTCTCTCTCTCTCTCTCTCTCTCTCTCTCTCTCTCTCTCTCTCTCTCTCTCTCTCTCTCTTTCTTGAAAGGACAGCATCCTAATGCCCCTCGCTAAGATGCTACCAAACACCCATACACTTCCATCATAGTAAAAAGAAGTTATGAGGGGGGGGGGGTGAAAGGTTACGAATTCCACTGCACGATTAAAAGAATTTGTCACTATCAGAAATATTGATGAATTTCATGAAATGAAAAACGGAAGTAGGTAAATTGATTAAAAGCTTTGATTTAAAATATCTCAAATATTCTAGTATCATGACAGGTTTAGTATGTATTTATTAAATGCGAAGTCTTTCATTAAAGTCTAACACTTCATAAGAAAAAAACACGGAACCTCAGTGTTTTTCAGGATTCACAAACATTCCAATTATCATAAATTATCATAAATAAATGGATCAATTTCAAGCTCCAGTGAAGAGACATTATGAGCGTGTTCGTCCAAACGACCAGTGAAATAATTATAGCGATATGAAAGGTTCTAATATGATGTATTGCCAGATATGTTTATCTCTTCATCTATTGATATGAATTAATATATATATATATATATATATATATATATATATATATATATATATATATATATATATTATGACGGGATTTGAGTGAATCCTACCTGGTGGCTAGGTGTGGGGATGTTGCTGGTCTGTAATCACTCAAGTAATCCCTCATAAATTGAAAATATCACCACCAACAAAAATACTATTCTTTTTGTCTGCTTCACTTATTGTTTATTTTCACCTCTATTTTAAACCACCTCTATTTTAACCACTTTTAATTTCCTCTCCAATCCAGCAGGATCTTAATTAAACACTAAAGACTATGTTGATTTAATACTTAGATAAATAAAATTAAATTCCAATATAATTACTTCCACACGTAATATCACAAAATATAAACACCTAATTATAATAAGCAAAAGAAAAGATGTTTCCAACACTGCACTGAATAGTTCTCTAAAGAAACACACAAATTACAAGTGCAAAGAAGGCTAAGGAATGCAAATATCTGTATGACTAAGTTAAGGAAAAGAAACCAAGGATAATGTAGAATAGTTATCATAACTGATAATAGATAGCGTTGAACATTAAACACCCGATAATTTCATAGTTACACAAATAATTTTTTACAGTGTTTTTTTTTCTAATAATTATGAGGTTCCGTCATAATATATATATATATATATATATATATATATATATATATATATATATATATATGTATATATATATATATATATATATATATATATATATACACACAGTATATATTTGTGTGTGTATGTAAAGTGTGTTTATGTGTTTGTGCAATTAAGTCTGTATCATGACAGATTCAATATATGTATATATATATATATATATATATATATATATATATATATATATATATATATATACACATATATATCTATCTATCTATTCACTAAGGAACAACACCCAATTTCGGGGCGTAGCCGACATAAAAACAAGAGAACAAAAGGGGGACCTTTCCTCTCTCCACTCCTCCCAGCCTTACGAGGGATTCAGTCGAGTTTTGCCGGTACTGGTATGGTGCCACAGCCCACCCTCAATCGTTATCCAACACAAATGAAGTTTCACACGCTGAATCCCTTACTGCTGCTTCCTCCATGGCCGTGACCGGAGGAATCAGCAGGGCCTACCGGAACCTTGTCACAATCGCTCACCATTCATTCCTATTTCTAGGAAGCTCTTTTGCCTATCTCACATATATCCTCCTATCATCCAAAGCTTTCTTCACTCCATCCACCCAAACCTAGGCCTTCCTCTTGTACGTTTCCCATCAACTCTTGCATTCATCACATTCTTTAGCAAACAGCCTCTTTCCATTCTCTCAATATGGCTAAACCTCTTCACCACATTCATATCCACTTTAGCTGCTAAATCATTTCTTACAGCCATTCCCACTCTCACTACTTCATTTCTAACTTTATCTAAACGAGATACACCAGCCATACTCCTCAGACACTTCATCTCAAACACATTCAATTTCTGTCTCTCAGTCACTTTCATTCCTCACAACTCCGATCTATATATCACAATTGGTACCATCACTTTCTCACACAGAACTCTCTTTACATTCATGTCTAATCCTCTATTCTTTAACACTCCCTTCACTGCCCCTAACACTTTGCATCCTTTATTCACTCGCTGATGTACATCTGCTTCCACTCTACCATTTGCTGCAACAACAAACCTAAAGTACTTAAATTGATCTACTTCCTCAAGTAACTCTCCATTCAACATAACATTCAACCTTGCACCACCATCCCTTCTCGTGTATCTCATAATCTTACTCTTACTCACATTAATTCTCAACTTCCTTCTCTCCCATACCCAATCCATACTCTGTCACTAATCAACCAATCTTCTCTTCCGAGTATGCAACTACTACAGTATCATCCGTAAACAACAACGGATTTACCTCCCATTCATGATCACTCATGTCTATCAGTTTCATTCCTCGACCAAGCACTCGAGCATTCAACTCTCTCACCACTCCATCAACAAGAGATTGAACAACCATGGTGACATTACACATCCCTGTCTCAGCCCCTCTCTGACTGGGAACCACTCGCTCACTTCCTTTCCTATCCTAAGACATGCTTTACTACCTACGTAGAAACTCTTCACTGCTTGCAACATCCTTCTAGCAATTCCATATAACCTCATCACATTCCACATTGCTTCATTATTAACTCTATCATACGCTTTCTCTAGATCCATAAATGCGACATACACCTCCTTACCTTTTGCTAAATATTTCTCGCATATCTGCCAAACTGTAAAAATCTGATTCATACATCCCCTACCTCTTCTAAAACCACCCTATACTTCTAAGATTGCATTCTGTGTTTTATCCTTAATCCTATTAATTATCATCCAACCATACACTTTTCCACACTCAACAAACTAATACCCCTTAAATTACAACACTCATGCACATCTCCCTTACCTTTATATAGTTGTACAATACACGTACAATCCCAGTCTACTGGTACCATTGACAACATAAAACAAATATTAAACAATCTCACCAACCACTCAAGTACGGTCACACCCCCCCTTTCTTCAACATATCAGTCCTCACACCATCCTTACCAGATTCTTTTCCTACTCTCATTTCATCTAGTGCTCTTTTCACTTCCTCTCTTGTAATCTCTCTCTCATTGTTGTCTCCCATCACTGGCATCTCAACACCTGCAACAGCAATTATTTCTGCCTCCCTATCCTCCTCAACATTCAGTGAACTATTCTGCCCACATTTTCCTTGTCTCCTCTCCTTTTAACAACCTTCTATTTCCATCTTTCACTGTCTCTTCAATTCTCGAACCACCCTTCCTTACTCTCTTCACTTCTTTCCAAAACCTTTTCTTATTTTCTTCATATGAATAACCCCAACCCTGAACATACCACCAGTCAGCTGCCATCTTTACCTCAGCTACCTTACGTTTTACTTCCAAATGTTTCTCTCTATATCTTTTATACTTCTCTAAACTATTACTCTGCAGCCATTTATCAAATGCCCTCTTTTCCTCTTCCACTTTTTTCTTCACTCCTTCATTTCATCATTAACTACTATTCCTCATGTTGCCTTGCCACACACATCACGTGCAATCCCAACAAAATCTTCCTTTACTAGCTTCCACTCCTCCTCTAAATTACCAATTTATCTCACTTTCACTCTGTCAAATGCCATTTCCAAACTTTCTTGATATTCACTTTTTATCTCTGGTTTTATTGACTCTTCAACCTTCACTACCTCGCTTTTACATCCTCCCACTCTATTCCTACAACTTATTTTCCTTCCACCAAAAACTTATCTGACATATTTTTAGCCATACCCGTAAACACGTGCACGTCTTTTAATCTTCCAAACATTCTTCTACTCATCAACACATAATCCATTAATCCCCTTTCTACCCCTCTTCCATTTGCCACTCTTACCCATGTATACTTGTTATTATCTTTCTTTAAAAAAAAAACTGCAACTTATTACCAGCACTTGCTCAACACACATATCTACCAATGTCTCACCACTCTCAATTTCACCTGGTACGCCATACTTCCCAATGACACCTCCTACCTCTTCGGCACCCACTCTGACATTTAAGTCACCCATGACAACTACATAATTCCTTCTACTCAGTCCTTCTATACTCCTAGTTAATTCATTCCATAATAAATTCCGCTCTTCTTCACTTTTCTCACAACCTGACCTATACACACTAATAAAAGTGCAACATTCCCTACTCAACCTAACCCTTACTCACATTAACATAGGTGATATCTTCTTCTATTTCACTACTTTACTTGTCATCCATTCATTCAGCAATAAAGCCACACCCTCGCTTCACGAAACACCACTTCACCCTTCCCTTTTTATCTTTGTCTCACACAAAGCCAATATATTCATCCTTCTATTCCTAAATATACTTCCAATCTCACATCTTTTACTCTCTATTGTACTACACCCACGCACATTCCGACACCCCAAAACTAGAGTGCGGGAACCAGTCAATCTCCCCCCAACTCCACCTCTTTGATATCTCACATGAATAAGATACACGAGAGGGGGCCCCAGTCCCCTCGTTCAGTCCCTTTTAGTTGCCTCTTACGACATGCAGGGATATGTTGGCGCTATTCTAATTGTTGTTATGCCCTCGCGGCCCCACACACACACACATACGGGCATACACACACACACACACACACACACACACACACACATATATATATATATATATATATTCAAATAAGCCATATATATTTTTGATACATTAAAGTCTGGATTCTCTTAACGACCTCGGTAGAATCCAGACATTAATGTATCAAAAATATATATGGCTTATTTGAATATGAAAAACACGTAAAAATGTGCAAAATTTATCATATATATATATATATATATATATATATGTATGTATATATATACATATATATATATGTACATATATATAGATAGATATTATATATATATATATATATATATATATATATATATATATATATATATATATATGTATGTATGTATGTATGTATATATATATGTATGTGTGTCTGTGTGTATGTATGTGTATGTGTGTTTCTGTATATATATATATATATATATATATATATATATATATATATATATATATATATATATATATATATATATATATACACGTATACATATAGGTAGTAGGTTGGCCAGGTCACCAGCCACCCATTGAGATACTACCACTAGAGACTTTCTGGGCCCTTTGACTGGCAAAACAGTACTACATAAAATCCTTCTCTCTGGTTACGGTTCACTTTCCCTTTGCCTACACATTTATCGAATAGTCTGACCTATTCTTTACAGATTCTCCTCTGTCCTCATACACCTGACAACACTGGGATTATCAAACAATTCCTCTTCACCCAAGGGGTTAACTTCTGTACTTTAATTGTTCAGTTACTACTTTCCTCTTATTAAGGGTAGAAGAGACTCTTTAGCTATGGTAAGCAGCTCTTCTAGGAGAGGGACACTCCAAAATCAAACTATTGTTCTGTAGTCTTTGGTAGTGCCATAGTACTATGGTCTTCCACTGTCTTGGGTTAGAGTTCTCGTGCTTGAGGGTACACTCGGGCACACTATTCTTTCTAATTTTTCTTCCTCTTGTTTTGTTGAAGTTTTTATTGTTTATATAGGAAACATATATATTTAGTAGTAGTGAAGACTGAGCAGCCTGTCCCTGATGTATCATACTCATGTAAGATTTATATGAAATCTCAAGCAGACTGGAATGGGATTTTGCATGATCTTTTGGGCTTTAATTGGTCACAATTGTATAGTAGTGTTGATCCTGTATTCCTTTTGAATGAGAATCTAGTCAGCATAATTGATAGGTGTAACAAACCATGGATCAATGATGATTGTAAATGTGCTTATTTGGAGAAACAGGAGGCCTATCATCTTTGGAAAGGTAACAGATCAGATTTGACCTGGAATAAGTATACTCAGTTTAGAGCTTTTGCTCAGAGAGTTTATACTTCAAGTGAAAAGGGATACAATTTAACCATGAAAGAAACCCTTTCTGGTGCAACCCAGGAGCATATGTGATGGACTACCCTTAAATCTGCACTCTTTGGTGTAAATGCAACAGTTCCCCCTTTACTTAAGCCAGATGGACCAGTCACTCACTGTCCAAAAGAAAAGGCAACCCTTTTGGCAGATGTGTTTGACAGAAAGCAGAGTAATGAGAAACTCGAACTTCCTAATTTCTTTTTTCCTGAGGCTAAACTAGCTATTTTAGCTTTTCAATCTCTTGGTATTTTCCCTTTTTTTTTTATAAAGACTGCAAATTTCTTAACTCCAAAGTTATCTGTTACTTTGCGCAAGTTAGCAAGAAGGGGAGCTTTTAGCACTTGTTGTAGAAATGGTAATGTTACTCCACTCTGTAGATGTGTTTGTGGTAGCTCAAGTAAAACTGATT
>NC_090744.1:90119512-90122012 GCF_036898095.1 Palaemon carinicauda
GGGGAAAAAAAGAGAAAGAGAGATAAAATGTCTTTATTGGGCGAATACTTTTCAGGTAGTGGCTTCCTTTGATGTAACGGCATTTCTGATATTTGACAATACACTGAACAAAACGGATATTGTATATGCTATAAAACGTACACGAATTGAAAAGAACACTCAAAATAGATATGGAAAAACTTGATATGTATAAAATACCTTGTGATCGTTTTCATTTAACAATTTAGAAAAATATTCAATAGCCGCAGAATAACTAGACTTTATGATGCACATACCAGAGGTCCACATCAAGATTCTTATCTTCTTGCAAAGCTTACTTCATACATGTGCCTCCTTTGAGCAAAGGCTTATGCTGGCATAAGGCCAATCTCTATAAACCAACAAATTAATTATTTGCTATTCATGAAGAATACTGTTATTAATTGGATACGTGTCACGATTGGTATTACGGGAAAGCTGCATAGATGTCTGAAGAAAAATATGTTGAAGTTTATGCTGGATTAGTAAACATTTTTAGGAAGGATGACTAAATGTAGTGACCGAACTCTCCTGTTTCTCTCCTCGAAAGAGTATTGACAGCTGGTGTTTACTGGCAGCTCTGGCGAGGAACAGTGTAGTCTCAATTAAAGAAGCAGGTCAAATATTAAAGGAAGTGTAAAATAATCCAGAAAGATATATCCCTGACATTTCAAGGAAGGTGTGATTATTTAAAATGTTGGTCTTTTAGTGTTCTTTTTCTTTATATATTTGATGTTTTTGGAGTCTTAACCTTCTGGTAATTGAGAAACCATCAAAATATATCTTATGTTGATTTAGTTTCTTGCTAATTTATCTTATCTTTAAAAGTGTTTCCCGTGGGTAATATATTTCTGCAAATAAAATATGTGTTAAATGTCCTTTTTTTCTCTCCATACATTACCACAGTTAAACATTAGATTTGATTCTTTCTGTTTGTTATCTCCATATTTATTTCCCCAAAGCCTTCTGTTTACTACAGATAACTGGTTATACAGATAAGTAAAACACTGGCCAGCATAAGTATTATTGGCAGTAGTTTATGCTACCAAGACGTTAAAAGCTTAATGGGTAACTTGTGAGATGCTGTGGTACATAGGAAGTAGTATGACCGAGTGGCTTTTAGAGTATGCAAAGTACGAGAGAGATGTTCCAAATAAAAGTGTGATTGGGATAGTTGCCTAGTATAAAGTGAAATATAGCAGAGGAGGTTGGGAAAATTATAAGAGCATAGCTTCGCTTAGTAACCTAAGAAGGCTTTTGGTAAGATTTTGATTTAAGAAACCTGATAGAAGGATTGAGTTTGAAAAAAGGGCCTCATGATTAACAAGGTCAAGGGCAGCACTAAAATGAAGTCCAATCATATGAACACAATGCATACAGCATTGGAGATTGTAAGGAGGGCATCACATGCTCCAAGGCCTTTACGAAGGCTAAATTGCAAACCTGTTTAGACGTTTGAAATTTCCAAGTTTTGTACTACGTTCATAATGTTCAATTAAGTTTCTAATTTTAATTTTTACTCCTGAACTGGGTGTGGTTTTGTGTGTGTGCGAGAGAGAGAGAGAGAGAGAGAGAGAGAGAGAGAGAGAGAGAGAGAGAGAGAGAGAGAGAGATTACATTGTCCTTGTCAATGCAAGTAATTTTAAGATGGACCCTGTGCAAATAAAGAAACAAAAATAATCATTTACTTTTTGTAAGTAGATTTAGATCAAGTATATAAGATATATTCTTTTAAGCAAAGTGAGTCAGAAGACAGAGGGATTGACTGATTGACAGACTGACTTATTTGAAAAAATCGCTAAGGAATTTAGAATTTTAAACAAGATCATCAGTTACCCGTAACGTTTCAGGAATTAACAGAAGAAAATACATTAAGCCAAGTTTATGGAAGATTGTTTTATTTCTTATTCAAATATTTCAGAGATAACATGATTTAGTCATTGAATGGTTGAGTGACCGATGATTGATTAGTAAGACTGAGGTAAGTCCTGATCTTAAGATGATCACCATCGGTATTGTTAAGAATATGATGATATATTTGTAACAAAATAATATGATAACTTTCTTAACATCAATGCAATGTGATGGTAAATCTTACATGAAGTCCGAGATATCACGCACAATAAAACATTGCTTTAGGCAAAAAAGTAATTCTTCCAGGAAGTAAACTTAGAAAGGTTAATGCGTAAATAGGTCTTAGAATGGACGTTTAGAATGGAGAATGCTCTTGTGGAAAGGAAATCTCTTGTCTATGGAGTGGCCATGTCCTTAATCTGTTTCTTATATGGGACAAAAGTGAATCATATCGTAAACATGTAGTAGTGGGAAAATTAATACAAATTTGAAAATGATTATGGAAGAGACTTAAAAGATAAAAAAGGGTGATTACAGAATGAAGAAAAAGCGTAATGAATTGATAAATACTCTACGATCATTTGTGTAGGCAATTGATATGTTCCTCTAAGTCAGCATCTCCAAAGTT
>NC_090744.1:90127012-90182012 GCF_036898095.1 Palaemon carinicauda
TAGAATTCTTTCAGTAGTTTAAGCTGTTTTTAGTGGTAGAAAATTTTTTATTTTTATTGTAAAAATATTTTTGACTAGAAAGAATCTCCCCTTCAGATACGAAACGCATTAAGATGAAAGGGATAGAATAAGAGTCATAAATGCGTATAGAATTTTTATATTTCTATTATCGTTCTTACGACTGCATTGGAAATATGAAATACCTTGAGAAGCAAATTACTTTAAAACCAGAATTATAGGTTTACCTTGAACATTGAATATGTTTGTTTACTTAATATAGAGTGAAAATAACAGTACAAGACGATGAAATGTATATTTCTAAAGAACTATGTAAACTAAAGGTGATCGACTATATGGGAGAGAGAGAGAGAGAGAGAGAGAGAGAGAGAGAGAGAGAGAGAGAGAGAGAGAGAGAGAGAGAGAGAGAGAGAGAATGTATGTTTATGTGTCTTGAAGTTTTGTATTGTGTAACAAATGTTCCAAACCTAACCAAAGGTATTTCAGACAGAAACAGAGATGGCCATATTATGAGAATGACTTTTATGCACTAGTGTAATCCCATAAAACATTGAATTAGCAATTGAAACAATATAATGTTGCAGTTATAGTTTTTTAGATTTATTAACCAAACATGCAATTTGAAAATGAACATTTCCATACTACAGTCATTGATAATTCGAGAGGGTCACCATTTCCAAGATGGCCCCAATAACATGTAGGAAAAAGTTTTTGTATAGTAACGATATCTTCGTAATTCCAACTGACGGATAGATACATAAATTCAGAGAATGTGTTTATAATAGTATTGAAGATTAGTTAAAGACTCGTTTTGAATTTATTGCCTAAAAGCAAGGAACACCCACGTCGAAGCTTTCTTCTTTGATTGTAAACCTGCTGATACATTTGCTCAATTGTGAATAATTTAGAAGTCAGATATTCAATGCTGAAAACCTATGAAATAACGGATTAGGAACAAAGCATCCTTGACTGACCAATGGCTTGCAAAGACTCCAAATACTCGGGCATCGCTTTCGCCTAGACTTGGGCTGATGCAATTTGCAAGACTCCATCTCTTGCAAATCGAATTTGTTTTCCTTTAAGTCGAGTCAAAGGAAAGGAGCTGATATCGTCGATACTGTGAATGACGATGAGAAAGGATTCCTAGGGATAAAAGAAAAAAATAAATAAGTAAAAATAAATTTGTTATAATCTCGAGTAATATGTAAATGGAAGAATCAATAAAAAATAGACAACGATAAATATGTATAGGTTAAAAAAAAAAATCTATTTCATACAAAAATTATAGAACTGCTCAGTAAAGGAATAAGAAAATAAGGTATATCAATTGCATCTTTTGAGAAATATGCACTCATATCCTTATAGAATATTGATGAGCATTTTGCATATATTATTATTATTATTATTATTATTATTATTATTATTATTATTATTATTATTAACTAAGCTACAACCCTAGTTGGAAAAGCAAGATGCTATAAGCCCAAGGGTTCTAACAATGAAAATAGCCCAGTGAGGAAAGGAAATAAGGAAATGAATATACGATATGAGAAATAATAAACAATTGAAATAAATTATTTTGTAAACAGTAACAACATTAAAACAGATATTTCATATATAAACTATAAAGAACACTTATGTCAGTCTGTTCAACATAAAAACATTTGCTGCAAATTTTAAATTTTGAAGTTCTACTTATTTAACTACCCGATTAGGAAGATCATTCCACAACTTGATCACAGCTGGAATGAAGCAGCTAGAATACTGTGTAGTATTGAGCCTCGTGATGGAAAATGCCTGACTATTATAATTAACTGCATGCCCAGTATTACGAACAGTACGGAGCTGTCTGGGAAAATCTGAATGTAAAGGATGATCAGAACTATGAAAAATCTTATGCAACATGCATAACGAACTAATTAAACGACGGTGTCAGAGATTAATATCTAGATCAGGAATAAGAAATTTAATAGACCGTAAGTTCCTGTCCAACGAATCAAGATGAAGACCAGACAGGTGAACAATACTCGTAACAGGGTACAATGAAAGAATTAAAACACTTTTATTTTCAGAATGGATTGATCACCGAAAATCTTGAAAGACTTTCTTAATAAGGCAATTTTTTTTGTGCAATTGAAGAAGACCCAGACCTAATGTTTTTTTTTTTTTTTTTTTTTTTTTTTTCAAATGTAAATTTGTGGTCGAGAATCACACCTAAAATAAAAAAAAAAAAAAAAAAAAAAAAAAAAGTTATACAGAGTTAAAGAAACATTATCAATGCTGAGATCCGGATGTTGAGGAGCCAATATCCTTGACTTCAACTTCATGCCCCATTATTTGCACCATGTTCTAATTATACATACGTACATATATATATATATATATATATATATATATATATATATATATATGTGTGTGTGTGTGTGTGTGTGTGTGTGTGTGTGTATGTGTGTGTGTGTTTGTGTGTATATGTGCGTGTAAGTGCGTGTGTGTAAGTAAAAACTACTTCACAAATGAAAACATTATATGTAATATGTTCCAAAGCATAGAAAATTATATTCCATGGAAATCATATATCAAAATGGTGAAGCTGGAAAGATTCCTCGTATTCTAAACCTGGTTAATTTGCGACAGAACAAAATAGAATTCTAGACTTGAAAATTGTGATGGATTTTCCTAAGGCTCTGAAGTCGAGTGGTATTCTTAAAACCATAAAGAACATTAAACGTTTTTATCTTTATCTTTCTGACGGAAGTGACTACAGTATTTCTATCGGTTTTTCTGTCATTGTCAGAAGTTTAACTTTATTGAGATTGCTGAGGTTTTATAAGAGAAACACCGGACTAGAGTGTTGGTATTAATTCACTTTCAAAGGAAATTGGATTCATGGTCTCTCTCTCTCTCTCTCTCTCTCTCTCTCTCTCTCTCTCTCTCTCTCTCTCTCTCTCTCTCTCTCTCTCTGACAGGCGTTTATGCTTAGATGTTTTTTCCTTAAATCGACGCAATCAAACATATTCTTCACTTACTAACTTATCCTTGCTTTTCAATAATCGTTATTTTAACGATGGTGTCAAAATAATCACATTTTCCATAATGATAACGGTTAGCCTTTTGAGGGACTTTCTCATTTTGTCAGCTAATATATTTTCTCTTCTCTTTGTATTCCTCATCTTTTTATTCCAAATAGATCATTTTCTCGGAAAGGAATAAAGTTTTCTCGGTGTTTTCCAAAATCTACGAAGAATTCAGCTAACCAAAGAGGTTCAAGAGAGGTCATTCAAAATGTATCTACAGGACGGAGGTCACTTTTGAGTCCAGGAAAGAGATGAGAAATCGTGCCTGTTTGTAAAGTCAATGTACACAAAAAGGAAAAATGGAAATTGTACCTGAAGTTGCTTCAAAACAGATAAAAAGAATGTGAGGTAAATGTGTCCAGCATAGTATCAAAAGAAATAAAAGCCAAAAAATAAGACCTTCAGAGGATTAGAATGTACAAATAAAATTGTCGAAACCATACTCTGACGATGGAGGGAAAGTAAAGTGAAGAAATGAAGATAAAGTAGGAAACCCCTAAGCAAAACGAAGCAGAATAATTGTATTTTCAAACGTATTAGAAAACTAGAATATCAATATTATTCTTTACGAGCGAGTAACAATTTCATTTGTATTATGTCTGTGTGTTTGTGTGTTATGCATTAGTTTGCTTACTTTTATATCTTAGTTCATTTCTACTGCTCATTGTTTTTTTATTCAATGTTTAGAAATTTCACTCATAGAGGAAAATTTTTGTGATATTCGCACTTTGAAATACCCCTTTTTTAGTTATTTATCGTTTACTTTATACATCTGTCTGTCCATGCAATATCTACATTATCTAACAAATCATTTCCCTTCAGAAAATTCATTGCCTAATGTTCATTAATGAAAGAAAAATTAGTCTCACATTTGATGTACATTGTACATCTGATAAAATGAAACAATAGTTTTGAAAAGTATAAGTTTTTGTATGGAAACTCTGATCTAAGAAACGTCACTTAGAGAAGACGAAATATGCATTCTGTTCTAAAAAGAAAAATAAAACCCAAAAGAGGGATTATTCTATGTGAAATCCCAAGAACAATAAGGCTTCGTGTGTTCTCAAAATTATTGGAGCGTCATATCGCTTAAAGTAATGCAGATGATGCTATTCACAGCTATTGCAGAAATCCTAAAAGAGGACGAGGTAACAGGGACCTATATTTCCTAGATATATAATGCGGTTTATGAAAGGTAATGGGCTTAAAAATTCCAGTGACGTAATGCAGAAAAGCTTAACATCACCGACCAAAGGTCAGCAGAGCTTTAAAAGGGAATCTGCTCCATGAAAATGCAACTCGGTCTTCTTTCAGGCAATTTTATAGACTTGAGAATTGTGCAACATTTTTTATGCGACCATCAGACTTTACTGCGAAAAGGAACCATTATTTCCTGCAAAGCATCTTCCTTTTACTCAATTTCCATTTTCTGTTGTAATTTTTAAGTCTTTTGCTTTTTTTCCCAAACTAAAGAGAAATGGATAGAATGATCGGTAGACACAAAACAGATTGTTATTATTATTATTATTATTATTATTATTATTATTATTATTATTATTATTATTATTAATATTATTATTATTATTATTACCAGCTAAGCTATAACCCTATTTGGAAAAGCAAGATGCTTTAAGCCCAAGGGCTCCAACAGGAAAAAAAAGCCCAGTGAGAAAAGGAAATAAGGAAACAAATAAACGATATAAGAAGTAATGAAAATTAAAATAAAATACTTTAACAACATTAACAACATTAAATCATTAATTTATAAACTATAAAAGGACTTGTGCAGCCTGTTTAACATAAAAACATTTGCTGCGAGTTTGAACTTTAGAAGTTCAACTGATTCAACAACCCGATTAGTGAGATCATTCCACAACTTGGTCACAGCTGGAATAAAACTTCTAGAGTACTGTGTAGTATTGATCCTCATAATGGAGAAGGCCTGGCTATTAGAATCAATTGCCTAGTATTACGAACAGGATGGAACTATCTGGGAAGATCTGAATGTAAAGGATGGTCAGAATTATAAAAAATCTTATGCAACATGCATAATGAACTAATTGAACGACGGTGCCAAAGGTTAATATCTAGATCAGGAATAAGAAATTTAATAGACCGTAAGTTTCTGTCCAACAAATTAAGCTTAGAATCAGTAGCTGAAGACCAGACAGGAGAACAATACCCGAAACAAGGTAGAATAAAAAAATTAAAACACTTCTTCAGAATAGAGTGATCACCTAAAATCTTGAAAGACTTCCTCAATAAGCCAATTTTTTGTGCAATTGAAGAAGACACAAATCTAATGTGTTTCTCAAAAGTAAATTTGCTGTCGAGAATCGCACCTAAAATTTTAAAAGAATCATACAAAGTTAAAGAAACATTATCAATGCTGAGATCCGGATGTTGAGGAGCCATGGTCCTTGACCTACTTAGAATCATACTTCGAGTTTTGTTAGGATTCAAGTTCATACCCCATAATTTGTACCATGTACTAATTTTAGCTAGATCTCTATTAAAAGATTCAGCAACCCCAGATCTATATTCAGGAGATAGAATTAATGCAAAGAGAGTAGCATCATTTGCATATGCAACAAGCTTGTTTTCTAGATCAAACCACATGTCATGCATATATAGTATGAATAGTAATGGGCCAAGAACACTAGCCTGAGGAACACCAGATATCACATTCCTATACTCACTATGGTGCCCATCAACAACTACTCTTCGCGATCTATTACTTAAAAGTCAATAATGATGCTAAGAAACGACCCATCCACTCCCAACTGTGTGAGTTTGAAAATAAGGGCCCCGTGACTTACACGGTCAAAGGCAGCACTAAAATCAAGGCCAATCATACGAACTTCCCGACCACAATCAAGGGATTTCTGTACAGCATTAGAGATTGAAAGAAGGGTATCACATGCTCCAAGACCCTTACGAAAACCAAATTGCAAACTAGAGAACAGATGATTACCTTCAGCAAACCTATTAAGACATTTTACCAAAAGACGTTTAAAAACATTAGATAATATGGGAGTTATGGAAATTGCGTGGTAATCAGTTGGACTTGAGCTACCACAAACACATTTACATAGTGGAGTAACATTACCGATTCTCCAACAAGTGCTAGAAGCTCCTCTTCTTGCAAACTTGCACAAAATAACAGATAACTTTGTAGCTATGAAATCTGCAGTCTTTATAAAAAATAAGGGAAAAATACCATTTGGATCAACACTTCCATAAGCGTCAAGGTCCATCAACAGAGCTTTAATTTCATGAGATCGAAAATCTAAACTAGTTAGTTTAGCCTCAGGAAAACAGGAATGTGGAAGTTCGAGATTCTCATTACTCTGCTTGCTGTCAAACACATCTGCCAAAAGGGTTGCCTTTTCCTTTGGACAGTGAGTGACAGAGCCATCTGGTTTAAGTAAAGGGGGAACTGTTGCATCTACACCAAAGAGTGCAGATTTAAGGGTAGTCCACCACTTATGCTCTTGGGTTGTACCAGGAAGTGGTTTTTTATGGTTAAATTATATTCTTTCTCAGTTGAAGCATAAACTCTCTGAGCAAAAGCTCTAAGCTGAGTACAGTTACCCCACGTCAAATCTGATCTATTACCCTTCTATTTACCCCAGGATAAATGTATCTATATAGTTAAACAATAGAAATGAGTTCCGAAAAAAAATGGCTGCTGATCAACTCAATCTTTACTTCAAGGTTTTAAGATAGAAGTTTTCAGTTTTTGAAACCTTGTCTAATTTGAACTAATAGCAAGAGTAATCGGAGATTTCAGACTTACGGCAATGAATATTGCCAACATTTAACTAAAGTCTACGGACACCGCCTTGCACTTTTCATATGCTGACTGTACAGTAAATGGTGAAAAGTGCAATGTTGATCCAGAATCATGATGTTGATCCACATCACCTCCAAAATTTCATGGTTTCTTCCGATGCATACTATCTATTCAGTGTTAAAATTTGGTGAAAATCAAATGTGTCAATCTGTTTTGACGTAATCTTTGAAATTGTGAAAAATGCAAATCAGGATCTAATATCCGATCCAGAACCAGATCATCTTCAAAAGTCAATGGAGTCGTCCATGGTCTTAGTTCTATCTGTGGTGGAAATTTTGTGAAAATCCGTCAATATGGTTTGGCATAATCTTTAAAATTGCGAAAAATGCAAATCCAGATCTAGAATCCGGATCCGGATCATCTCCAAACTTTAATGGAGTCGTACATGACCTAAGATCTGTCAGTGGGGAAAATTTTTTCAAAATCCGTTGTGTAGTTTTGACGTAATCCTGTCCACAGACACAGACAAATAAATAAATAACCCGACTCGAAAATATCACCTCGTTGGAGGAGGTAATAAGTGTCTTATTGCTGACAGCAGTTTTTGTTTTAATCATTGGGATTCGAATCACCCAAGAAGTAACATATCTCCATAAATATTCTTTCAAATCTGCAGGATATCAGTTAAAACCATAACCCACAACTACTGGACAATCTATAATTTAGAAATACAATAACAACACCTCGGGAATATGAGAAGTAGGTTCTTTATATCATGATGAGTTTAGGCTGCATATTTCCTACTATATGTCTAGTGTACTTGTCATTAAGGGTAACGGCGGCCTAGAAAATAGCCATATTTGGTCACACTGCCATTTTCTGTTTCCATCATTTTTACGCTGTAAAAAGTCTGGTCCTTTGCCAGACGAATGATTAGGTCATTTAGAAGCTTCCTTATAGGCTAAAAAGGAAATTTCGTCCACGCATATATACCCAGAAATTCCTTACCTCAACCATAGTGACGACTGAAATAATAACTTAATGGGAAAACTCGTCAATTCTTATGTTTATACTCATTATTTTCCGTACAATACGTTGGGCAACAATACCAATGTGTGTGAGAGCACGTGTTCCGATTAGTGAACAACTGTTGTGTTCAGTGGTGTTCAGTGCATTACACGCTGTATCCCCTGAGAACAATATTGACTATATTGCTAGCTCATTAATACCATTCCTTAGGGACTATGCAGGATATAGGTGTAAATCTATCCATAACAAAGAAAAAAGAGAAAGATGATGTCTGGATATAAGGCAAAAAATAAAAAGGATTACGAAAAGATGGTGACGACTACAAACCAGGTGCCATCTAAAGCAACTGAGCCTGGCAAAAATGAGTAGATGGTAACTATGAACCCCACCCCCCAACTATAAGCTTTCATCATTAATTTAGCGTATCATAAGAGGGAATAATATATCATTAGAGAGATGGGTGACCAGGAGCCTTGTAGCGATCGCCTAAAATAAAATCTTTAAATGAGTTTCTCTCAAAACAGTTTTTTTTCCCCCCATTTCAAATTCTATCTGCTTCGTTAGTTTCAAGGATATTCTAAAGATTCAAAACCCTCTATAATACCCGATTGTAAATCCTCGCATTTATTTTTAATTTTAATTCATGTATTATTGTGAAATTTTGATTAAAAGAAAAATCACAAATTTAAAAAAGAATAAAAAGAAAAAAATACATCTCTGCGCTTTGTAAAGTTATTGGTTGAGTTATTATATCTTATACTCGCTAATAAATAGTGATTTATGTATTTTTTTTTAAATGTGGCAGAAGATAGATTTTGAAAAAAGAAAACAGAATTAAACAAGAAAAAATACATAAAAAAAAAATATAAAACCATTAAAAAAACGTATCCACTCGATTCGAGTAAAATTTGGGGAAATAGTTTATGTTATAAAAACAATCTCAAAACTGTAGCTCATAAACAATTTCCGAGCCCGATGATGCCCTTAGAAAGCGAAATTTTGAGCTGCTTGGTCATTGTATGTTAAATGTAGGGTCGATTATTATTAGAACGGGTGAATGTGTAGCTATTTGATGTCGCATAAAACGACATACACAAAAAGACCTCTTTATTTCTTTTGTTGCAATACATTTTAGTTGTTAGTCAGGTCCGTTCTAACCGTTTGTGCATTGAACGTTCGTAGATGTAGAATTTTAGGGCAATTTTTTAGAGGAACAAGTGAATTTATTGCTATTTTATGTCTTATAAAACGTCATCCAAAAGAAAAAATACTCTTCAAGTTTTTTTCAATATATTTAACTTGGTGATCTGCCCCGTCCCAACCCGCTACAAAGGCTTCTAAGTGGGAATAAAAGTAGATATTCATCTTTTATTTATACTGTAGATACGTCTGTAGTTGTGAGTCTATTTACTCATAGTTCTTTTGATACAGGATATGTATGTTGTACCATTCTCTATTTTCACTTTAGAATTACCACAAGTACATTTTCTATTCTCGAAATGTTTACCCACAAAGAAAACGAATTATCTTCAATAATGGCAGACTAGCGTAAATGTATGACTCGCTGCTTGGGTATCCATGGGAAATCCTGAAACGGTATATTTACACCGGTAACCCAAGGGTGCAATTTTTTTTTTTTGGGGGGGTGATGTCAGGAACTGAGGACCCCAAGACTTTATTTGTCCCATTACTCTTTGAGATAATAATAATAATAATAATAATAATAATAATAATAATAATAATAATAATAATAATAATAATAATAACGACAGTAGCATACACTTCATATTGTTCAATTGTATGAGTGTTTGGGATATAGATTCAGAACGAGCTTTTGTTTGAAACGACCTAGATTGTTCTAGCTTGTCAGGAGGGCGGCATGTGATAGGATGTTGTAGAAACAGTGTTGCCTGATTTTGGCTAAATCGCGTTATCTGTTATGAATTCTAGCAGAGAAAAAATGCTCCCAGTCTTTAGATGAAAAGGCTAACTAAATGAGTAGCCTATTCTATAATCAATCCATAAAATGAAAGAATCTTACTAAGCGAAAACTGTTTAGTTTGTAAACGCACAGCAACTGAATCATGATCCTATGGTGAACCATTCCATCAATAATAACTGCAAACAAGATACAATAAAATCCCATTTTGTCAGCCAGAACAAATTCCTTTATTTGCCCAACTCTGTGGTTTAGTGATAGTTTTATGTTGCGAATTATTAGTCTGGCCATTGAACATTTCAACCTGGATTGGTAATGGTATACAGTAAACTGGCCGACCATCATGAAGAGAACAAAATCATAACAAACATTTCTAGCTTTTCACTAAAAAAAAAAAAAAAAAAAAAAAAAATACTGACTGACAATTCTTCAGATGATAGGCTATTTGAGATTGGTTTCATCTGGACACAGGTATTAAAGACACTAGGGTACTCTCTATTGCACGTAACTACATTCGTCTTTAAGATTTAACTCCTCATTGAACACCTTTGGAAACTGCACACAATTGGTATTAGTAATGAATGTTTCAGTGATTTTGAAGAGAAAGCAGTTGATCTCATTGAGAGAATATTTCAATACAAAAGCCAAAAGAATGTCGATTAGCTACCCTTGAAGAGCAATAAATGTCCCACTTCAAATTAGCCTGAAGCCTTTGCCCAACTCCTGTCAGTTAAAAAAATCTAAGAACTCCCAACTGTTTTTCAATTACTGTAAGAGTCTCGATGAATATCACGTTTAAAACTTTATTGAACCTGTCCCCTTAGACTCCCCTGATGATGGTTAAAGCCACTAATTGCCTCACCATGATTGAAAATTCAATTACGACCCCTATATACAAAGCCTTTTCCAAGTGAAGCTGGATACTCTTTCTCTAAACTATTCTTGAATCAGACCCCAATCTCGCTTGTAAGATTTAATCTCTGATTATTTTTTGAGAGAAACCCATTAGTTTGAAAGAAACCATTTCCAAGGTATTCCTTTGAATAGAGATTGCCCTGGGGCTGAGAGATCTTTCGTGTCCATTTCTTTGACGGTCTCGAAATGTCAAAGGGTATTACCTATCAATTTAAAGTTGTTTTGTTCGGTGTCACTTCGAGGTCCTACTTTGTTAACCAGTTTATCCAGCATCATTTTGAAAATGTAGTGGAAGCACATCCTGAGTGGAAAACCCATCACAAAGTGAATATGTTGGAGACTAACAAAACATTAGCCAAATGGATGGCTCATAACAACACAACAGTAACTTCAAGGCGAAAGGTATTCATGATTACCATCGCCTTGAGTTGGATATGGGCAATGACCCATCAAATATAAAATTTCCCCCTGAATCAAACTGCACCTGAGCTCACATAGTCTTCCCTGAAGGTCGTTCTTCCTTTCTAACCGCTAAGCTCAAGTCACAACTAAACGTATGTTGGCATAGGTGGAAAGTGTATCCATTCTTAAAGTTGAGTTAACCGTGCTTTTACTTGGATGTCGTTTGGCCAAATACTTTTTAGAACTGTGTCCTAATATCTACAATTCTGTCATCATTTGTTCCTACCCAATGGGTTCATAATTCTAAATCTTATTCACCTCACATTTGTAATCGTGCAGAGGAAATCGGTAAGTTTAAATTGACTTATGATTTGTCTAAAACATGTCCCTACCGATGGTAATCCCTCTGATACTGTTCACTTGGTGCCGCTGTCAGACTCATTCTTAAGAATAATGTATGGTTACATGGTCCCCCGTAGCTAACTAATATTTCTCTATTAATCAGTAAATTGAACCTTCACCCTTTAACCATCATGTTGAAATATTCAAAGCTCAAAGTTATCCTTAAAAAGGTTTATACGAGGTAAAAACGTCTGTCTAATTTCAAATAAATTGGTCAGCATGAAACTTACTTGGAAAATCAAGATCTTCTGAAAGCCAATTACAGTTCAATAATCACCCTATAGAATTAAATTATGTTGATCTGTTTTGTTGGAAAATCATTTCGGAGAAAAAACAAAAATCTCTCTGCCAAATATGGAGAGAGAGAGAGAGAGAGAGAGAGAGAGAGAGAGAGAGAGAGAGAGAGAGAGAGAGAGAGAGAGAGAGAGAGAATTGGGGACTTCTTTTTCACATATAATATCGTGCTTTTAATTTCCAATTGCATAGTTCGAAGGAACTATTCAGCGCCTTTACTCGATTCTATTATCGTGTTGCTCATTTCATTCCTTAGATCGTTTTCTATTTTGTCTTATAAATCTCCTTATGCTAATACTTGTAGGTTTTCTCAATGTTTTATTTTATTCAATGCATACTTTCTGTAGTTTTTACGTTATTATTCCTATAGATCTTTACGTACACTATAGTAGCTTTTCTCGATTGCATTTTTCAGTTCTTCACACATCTTTTAGTTTGAAATATTCATAAGAATCATGTTTTTTTTCCATTCTTCCCTTTTGTATATTAACATCGTTCGTGTTATATTCCTGTGATTAATTACCCTCATGACTTTACTCTTTCTTGATTATGGTCCAGACTTTCTCTTCTTGGATATAATTTGAAACTCTTTCATCCTCCATTTTTATCATGGTAAATTTTCATAAAAGAAAACTTTTTTAATATTAAATCAATCCCATATAATTCTTTGCAACTGCAAGCAAAAATTTATGTTTTCTTTACTGATCTTATTTCTTGATTATATCTTATACTGTTTTATTCCCTTATTATCTTCCTAAATCACTACGTAACGCAGTGATAATGTTTCCTTCCATTGAAATTGCAAAATTCCCATATGCTTCATCCATTTCAGGGTTTTTAACCTCTGCTACTTTTTCTAACATTTTCTTCTCATATGTTAATTTGAGTTTCTTTATAATGAAACTTGTTTGTCTCGATTACATAAATAATGACATTGACACCTCACACTGTCTTACATATCTTCTACCAATTTCAACTTCATCTCCCCCCCCCCAAAAAAAAATTACCGGATATTCCCGCCTTAATTCTTCTTATTATTAAGGTTATCTTTTTCTCTCTGTCCTACACCAAAAAACATCCTCTGTTCATCGTCAAAACGATATCCTTTCATTGAATAGAACTCCTTACCACAAACAATATGAAATGACTCGCTTTATTCTTCATTACATCAGACACACCATAAATGCCATATGATTGTGTTTATATAAACTCGTATGTCCTAGGCGGCGTAAAAAGTAAAGAATCAACACCTTTTGTATCAAGGCTGATCAATGTTTTTAGATATATATATATATATATATATATATATATATATATATATATATATATATATGTATATATATACATACATATATATATATATATATATATATATATATATATATATATATATATATATATATACATACATACATATACCAAGGCACTTCCCCCAATTTTGTGGGGTAGCCGACATCAACAAATGAAACAAAACAAAAAAGGGGAGCTCTACTCTCTACGTTCCTCCAGCCTAACAAGGGACTCAACCGAGGGTGCTAGGGTGCCACAGCTCACCCTCCCACATTATCCACCACAGATGAAGCTTCATAATGCTGAATCCCCTACTGCTGCTACCTCCGCGGTCATCTAAGGCATCGGAGGCAGCAGCAGGGCCTACCGGATCTGCGTCACAATCGCTCGCCATTCATTCCTATTTCTAGCACGCTCTCTTGCCTCTCTCACATCCATCCTCCTATCACCCAGAGCTTTCTTCACTCCATCCATCCACCCAAACCTTGGCCTTCCTCTTGTTCTTCTGCCATCAACTCTTGCATTCATCACCTTCTTTAGCAGACAGCCATTTTCCATTCTCTCAACATGGCCAAACCACCTCAACACATTAATATCCACTCTAGCTGCTAACTCATTTCTTACACCCGTTCTCACTCTCACCACTTCGATCCTAACCCTATCTACTCGAGATACACCAGCCATACTCCTTAGACACTTCATCTCAAACACATTCAATTTCTGTCTCTCCGTCACTTTCATTTCCCACAACTCCGATCCATACATCACAGTTAGTACAATCACTTTCTCATATAGAACTCTTTTTACATTCATGCCCAACCCTCTATTTTTTACTACTCCCTTAACTGCCCCCAACACTTTGCAACCTTCATTCACTCTGACGTACATCTGCTTCCAGTCCACCATTTGCTGCAACAACAGACCCCAAGTACTTAAACTGATCCACTTCCTCAAGTAACTCTCCTTTCAACATGACATTCAACCTTGCACCACCTTCCCTTCTCGTACATCTCATAACCTTACTCATACCCACATTAACTCTTAACTTCCTTCTCTCACACACTCTTCCAAATTCTGTCACTAATCGGCCAAGCTTCTCTTTTGTGTCTGCAACCAGTACAGTATCATCTGCAAACAACAACGGATTTACCTCCCATTCATGGTCATTCTCGTCTACCAGTTTTAATCCTCGTCCAAGCACTCGAGCATTCACCTCTCTCACCACTCCATCAACATACAAGTTAAACAACCACGGTGACATCACACATCCCTGTCTCAGCCCCACTCTCACCGGAAACCAATCACTCACTTCATTTCCTATCCTAACACATGCTTTACTACCTTTGTAGAAACTTTTCACTGCTTGCAACAACTTTCCACCAACTCCATATAACCTCATCACATTCCACATTGCTTCCCTATCAACTCTATCATACGCTTTCTCCAGATCCATAAACGCAACATACACCTCCTTACCTTTTGCTAAATAGTTCTCGCATATCTGCCTTACTGTAAAAATCTGATTCATACAACCCCTACCTCTTCTAAAACCACCCTGTATTTCTAAGATTGCATTCTCTGTTTTATCCTTGATCCTATTAATCATTACTCTACCATACATTTTTCCAAATACGCTTAACAAACTAATACCTCTTGAATTACAACACTCATGCACATCTCCCTTACCCTTATATAGTGGTACAATACATGCACAAACCCAATCTACTGGTACCATTGACAACACAAAACACATATTAAACAATCTCACCAACCATTCAAGTACAGTCACACCCCCTTCCTTCAACATCTCAGCTCTCACACCATCCATACCATGAAATTTGGCAGGAACAGAGAAACTATGTTTCACATAAATTCCTAAAATTTTCATTTGGATATATGAATTATTCTACATGAAAATTGTTATAGACAAAGTAAATATTCATCCCATAAATCCCTGAAAATTTTGTTTAGATATGTAAAGTATTCTACGAGTAATTATCGGTGCCTTTGAAAATCGGCCTCTTGCAGATATCGAAAAAATGTCTACTGTGACTTTTCTATGGCAAGTATCAAATATGAAAATTAGTATGAATTTAGTTCATATAACACCCATTAAACCCTATGAAAATCATTAAAATATCTGTAAAACTCTAGGAGTAGTTTGCTTCTCCGCACTGATTTTTTAGCTAAAAATCGTCACTTACGAACAAAAGTGACAGCCAGGCCATGCCTATAGCAAGTATGAACATGAAAATTAGCAAATATAAAGCTTTTATATATATATATATATATATATATATATATATATATATTAATATATATATATATATAAAGTATATATATATATATATATATATATATATATATATATATATATATATATATATATATATGTCGCGAACAAAGTGAATAACCTTATAAAGGACCTTTAAGGGATTATTTAGATATATATATATATATATATATATATATATACTTATATATATATATATATATATATATATATATATATATATATATATATATATATATATATATATATATAAAAGCTTTATTTTTGCCAATTTTCATGTTCATACTTGCTATAGACATGGCCTGGCTGTCACTTTTGTTCGTAAGTGACGATTTTTAGCTAAAAAATCAGTGCGGAGAAGCAAACTACTCCTAGAGTTTTACAAATATTTTAATGATTTTCATAGCGTTTAATGGGTGTTATATGAACTAAATTCATACTAATTTTCGTATTTGATACTTGCCATAGAAAAGTCACAGTAGACATTTTTTCGATATCTGCAGGAGGCCGATTTTCAAAGGCACCGATAATTACTCGTAGAATACTTTACATATCTAAACTAAATTTTCAGGGATTTATGGGATGAATATTTACTTTGTCTATAACAATTTTTATGTAGAATAATTCATATATCCAAATGAAAATTTTAGGAATTTATGTGAAACATAGTTTCTCTGTTCCTGCCAAATTTCATGGTAATATCTATAATTGAAAAGACACAATTCTCATGTATCGGTCTTAAATATCCTGTTATATGTAGCAACATTATAGTGGACTTCGTGATAGTGAGCGACAACATCCTTTCTCTCATTCTCAACTACCTTGAGTGTGTATCCCCCTACCAAAGTGAACAAGTCTTTACCCAACATATATCGTGTGTAGTGTGTTCAAGCCATAGAGAAACTCTATAGGTGATTCCAATATTACTGTGATTTTGTAAGTGCCGAAATTATATCAATTTTTTGTAACTGGCCCTGTGAGGTTTATGCGAAAACGTGAAGTGTATTCATTTTGGCATAACTGTTCAATTACTTCGTGTAAGCTAAAATCTATTAAGTCTATCAGTTACATTATGTAATTTCTATAAGAGTTTAATCATTAGAATGTTAAAGGTTAACTATTTTCATTAATTATCAAGACTGAATATTTGTGTAAAATTTAATTTCCAGTGAAACAAGTTGTTATATAATTTTCATAGTGTAATATTCTCTTGCCGTAGTCTAAGGTTTTGTTCAGATTTAATATTTCGAGTCAAGTGATTGTATGATTTTCTTAAGCATTATTTTCTGGTCCTAGTCTAACTTTTAGTTCAGAGTTAATATTTCGAGTGATTTATTTTTAGTGTAAATTCTTTCAAAGTGTTATAATTTTTATAGAATATATTTATTTTTGTAAAGAGTGTATTATTTCAATCACCAGTGTTTCATACAGAACTTTCTCATATTCCTGTTCAAGAATCGAAGCGAGAGGTTGTTTTGAATAATTCTTAATAATAATTACCCAGTTGTTTTGAGAGTACTTAAGAGAATTTTGGATATTCAATGTTTTTATATATTGCCGTCTGGAAGTCATATAATTTACTCAGAGCTCGGTTATTATTCAAGTGTAACAGATTTATGTAAAAACAAACAGCCACCTGTAACAAATAATATATATTTTGTGGTGCCCACACCTGGGACTAAGATAATATATATATATATATATATATATATATATATATATATATATATATATATATATATATATATATATATATATATATATAAATATATATATATATATATACATATATATATATATATATATATATATATATTATCTATCATTATTAATTCAATGCAGGACAAAAACCTCAGACATGTCCTTCCATACGTGTCTGCCTATGGTCTTTCTATGCCAGTCTTTACCTACAAATTTTCTTATCTCATCAATCCATTGACTTCTCTTCTTTCCATGCTGAGTTTGTAATCTCCAGGGACCTATTTAGTTATTATTCTTGTCCATCAATTATCTATCGTTCTCATCGTATGTCTTGCCCACATTTATTTCTTCTTTTTACAAGTTAAAATATCCTCTACTTTAGTTTTCTCTGGGGACCATGTTACTCTTTTTCTGTCTCTTAGTGTTATTCCCATCATTATTCTTTCCATAGTCCTTTGAGTTGTAACTAGCTTATGTTCTAAGGCTTTAGTAAGGCTCTAAGTTTCTGATGCATAAGTTAATACTGGTAGGACCATCCGACTAAATACATTTCTTCTTAGAGTGAGTGGCATTTTAATTTTCCTAATCTCATTTTGTTTACGAAAATCTCTCCAGCCCATGCTTATCCTTCTTTCAAGTTCGATCTACTGTCCTAGGAAGCACTTACTGTCTGTTCTAAGTATGTATTTTTATTAACATTCTATATGTAAAGGTAAACTATTATGTCTCTTATAAACCAAATATTTTGCATAGGGAGCTTTCTCATTAAGATAAAAATAAATCATCATCATCATAAAAAATTCCAGTATAAATAAGGAGAGAAATCTTTTTTTTTTTTTTTTTTTGGAAGAAATTCTTTCCTGGGAAGGTTCTATTTGAAGTGAATTATTTAATCTGAAATTTTAAAAACCAAAATTTCTTCTATGCAAATCTGTCTCCTTAGTAGGAAAGTTATAGGAGGTTTTCTCTCTGGGTGTTCATATAGGTTTTGTTTATTGAATTACTCATCTGTGATAACGGTAGTGTTCACAAGGATAATAATTTTCTCTAAAAGGAGATCTAGAAAGAAGATAGTTTTTTAGGTCTAGTAATGGTGATAAAAGGTCATGGAAAATTAACACAAGTTATAGAATGATAGATTCTGCAAGTTTCAGATCCCATAAGAGTTTATTGAATGAACTGTCCCTTTATGAAACATGGATTATCTTCTGTGTGTTCAAAAATTGTCCCATACTGATGCCCTGTATCATGTAATTGCTAATATCTTTCTTCACTGATCTTTACCTGTAAATATTGTTGCTTTCTTTACATCTCTCGGTCGAGTGTTCAATAGGAGAGGCATGAAAGCTCTTGCTTTACATTATTATTTTGTCGGATTACAAATAAGTTCAGATATCTCTGGAATTTTTTTAACTAACTTAAGACTTTATCTAAGGTGTGAAACAAATTTTTGATACCAAAGTATTGTATGGGATAGCAAGGCAAGTTCAGACATTTTTTTTTATTTTGGACCTTGTCTGAGACATAAAACCAATAAAATATCTTCTTCCTTATTTCATGCGTTTTAGTCCTAAGCTCAGATAGTCTCTGAAGAATAGGACAAGTTCAGACACAATATACTTTATACAAAGAGTACAACGCTGTTCTCAGTTTTTTAGGAGGCAAACATAGTTTATTATGTTGTCTTTAAAGCTGTACTCTAGCATGATCCGAGTTTACATGTTAGTTCAGACGTTGGTGGAGTATCTAGCCTGGTTAAGATATTCACTATCAGATATGCTTCAATTATTATCTGAATATCAAGTCAGTTTTCATAATTATTCTTGATTCCGAGGATAAGTCCAGACACCATTTCTCTTCTGATAGTCTGGAATAGAGATAAATCCTGGAATATTAACTAAACTGAATGACTTCAATCATTCTTCAACACAAGATCTACTTAGGGAAAACTGAAGTTTCTACTATATTTCAATGCCGGGAACTGAAATTGGCCAGGGAAAATCTTAAATTGCAACTGAACAGTAAATAGTCCTGGTAATGACAATAAAAATGTCGTGATAAGCTTTGGAATTGAAGTGATATAAAGAAATCAAAACCGTTTAGCTGTAAAGTAATTATTGATTTCATAAATTGGTCTCTCACTGGGGCCTGGGAGGCCATTCACGGCTGAGATGCAACAGTTGCACTATGAAGTAAAAATTGAAAGAAGTTGGACAGGTATAAGGAAGAACGGAAGCAGAAACAGAAGCAGCAAGAAGTATAGAGCTAAAGAGTGGGTGCAGCCAAGGGTTGGATGGACACTGCAAAGGAGTTTTAGGTTTTCACTCACAAAAAGTTTATAACAAGTTGAAAATTTCAAGGAAGTCTCAGGAAACCTTCCCTAATAACATGCCAAAGTCATCAAGAATCCCCTGCGAGGGATTTAAAAAATTCAAGATGGCGTCAAGGATGGCTGCCAATTTTAAAATTTTGCCATATTTTAATTCCCAGACATCACAGACTAAAAAATAATGTTTCAAAATATAGGTTTATTGGAATGTTAAGTTCAATACCTACAGTATTTTGAAGATCAAATGATATTTTCATGGCATTATTTGCTATAAAAAGAACAAAGGGTGTATTTTTCTAACAAATTGAACACAGCATTGGATATTAAAATCTTATTACACCGGGGATAACTGGCAAGACTTAGCTGCTACCTTAATTATAAGTTGAAATGTTTAGTTTGTAATTTGAACCCTATAATTTCAAGTGTTTTATCAATAAATCGATTACAGTGATGATCCTCATGCATCATCTTCATTGTCAGCTTGGAGAAACTTGTTCTTCAGTGTCTTGATCTTCAAGGAAGGATGGCATTGGTACTACATTGTTGTAGGTTTGACAACTACAGTTAATACACAAGGTAGAACATTGCACTCCCATCTTCCTGCAGTCCCATGATGTTCCACAGCCATCTGCTTTGCAACCACGGAAGATCATGTTAACCAGAATATCGGACATTGCTCCAGTTTCACTGAAGTTAGGATGCCATCCAGTTTCCATACCCATGCTGTTAGGTGCAAGAGCATGTCCATCCATTCTTGAACAATGGGATATATTCGGAATGAATGCTGCTTGGCTGCTACACTTGTTGGAGGCAAACTTGCTAGTTGGAAGGAGGAAGACAGTGATGTTCTGGTGACTGCTATTTTGTAGGCAATGTGGCAGAACTCATCCAGTGAATCCCAGTCAGGCGGACCATAGAGCTTGAGGAAGAATCTTTCACCTGATTCTTGCACTTGCTGATGAGGGCTGTCTACATTAGTGAAAGTCTTGAGTTGATTGCACTGCTTCTTGTTGTGCACAAGATTGAAAGACTTATGCTTGCCATTGTGGTATACAGCAGATACTGTATCACAACCAGGGATGTAATGCATTACCATTAAATGTTGACTAGTTTCACCAAGGCTTCCCTGAATTTCATGAACCCTGTAGGATGTTATGGGATTTGTAGAACACAGCATGTACAGGTCCACGTTTGTAGTAGCTTGAGTTGCCAAGCATCACCAGAAGGTCAGTGTCAGTTCCAATAACAACGACTTTCAGAACGCTGGACCTACTTGTAGTAATCAGAGAAGCTGACACTGCTCAGAATATGAATCAGCTCATGTGAGGCATATCTGTCATGAATGCACACTGTAATGGCAAGTAGAACTGGAGAGACAAATGACATTGGTTTGCAGGCAGAAATAATAGTTGACTATTGTAATGCATCGCCTGCTCACTATGCCAGCATTTTTGCACTTTGGGCCCAAGAGTTTGCGCAGAAAAATATTCAGCGACCCAGGGATCATAGACAAACCATTTTCGGTATCATCCAAAGTTAGATACTCACTGAGGTCAAAATTTATACAGATGTGTGAATGTTATCCTGAATGATTGAGGCTGCCAATTCCTTTATCCACTCATTTTCTCCTGCTTTGTCAGCTGCTCTGTCTGCCATCCAATTCTCTTAAAGTATGAGGTGAGTTGAGTCCGGGAAGCTAAACGATACTTGATTTTCCAGGTAGGCCAGTGATGATTATGTTCTCTTGATATATTTCTTTCAGTTTCTGTTTGAAGTACTGTAGGGAGTACCCCTCTTCACCATTCATGCATGTCTCCATCAACATCATGAGGTCAGATACAGCATACTAACATTCGTCATTCTCATACAGAAAGGCACAAAGCTCATTGAACGCAGCTTGCCTCTCAGCATCAGGTTGCTTGGGAACCAATATATGTGTTTCAGAATTACTGAGGAACTCTTGCGGTGATATTTGGCCTTGGCAGCGACCAAATCAGAGGGTACGTCTAACAATCTTTTGGCAATAATCTTTACCCACTCATCATTTCTCTCTCTTGCCCTGTCTAATAGGTTTTGTCTGAAGGGCACTGTCTCCAAATTGCTGACTGACTTCTTTCTTTTTGTGGTAAGTCTGCTAGATGTTGCCAATGACTCAGAACAGAATAGACAATGCATTGTGATGATAACTTAGGGTTTTGCTGGTGGTTCCTCAGACTTACTCTTCTGTGACTTGATTGAGGATTCCCTAGTCACCTAGTGTATGCCATCTTGCAGGCAATGTGGACCTTGAGTGGCTCCTGAGTCTCCAGGTTCTCATGAGGTCCACCCTGTCATTCCACACTGGCTGCTAAAAGAGACCTCCTGCCTTTAGGATCAACTTGTACACAATCTGTTGTACATATCTTCTCGTATATGGGGTACACTTTCATCTCTATATGTGAGAAGGAAACTTAGTATCTTTCTCTTGCCCAGCAATGAATAGTTTTTGTTATGATACCATGATATATACTTATTCTATTATAGAAATAATGCTTTCAATTTCTTTATTTTGTCTAAAAACCTATATTTTGACACTACATTTTCGTGTTTATCTTGACTACAGGCAGTTATGGAAAAATATTTTATTGGCGGCCATTTTGGATGCCATCTTGAACTTCTCAAAAGGCTCGCTGTGGATTTTTGGGGACTTTTAGTACGTCGTGTGGCAAGGTCTCTTGAGCACTTCTTGAAAATTTCAGCTTGTTATTGATTTGTTTTACGGTTAAAACCATAGTTGAGATAATGGTCTCGGAGACAATGTAAGGTGCACTGTCGGTGCTAGGTCCCCAAGGAGATAAATTATCAAGGATGTTTTTGCGGACTGGTCGGATTATGCTAATAATATTTGAATCAATATTTGAAGATTATGATTTGAGCGGATTGTTATTTTCTTAAGCTTATTAGTTGACTTGAACTTGTATTGATTCCAAAAAATAAGATTTGTCCTATTTTGAGAGCATGGCTAAAATGAAATAAAAATAAAGAAGTAAATGCTTTAGGTGATGAAAACTCAAAGAAATAACTAGTCAATAAAGAAAATTACGTAGTTATTGGTCAGCTCTTTTCAGTCAGTTAAAACAAATAACTAGCGAACTAAAGCTGTTTATGTAGTTATATTGCAATTGTAAAAATACATTAAAAGATTTCGTAACCTTTTCGTAATCTCAGATAAAAGGAGTATATGTTTTTGTGTACAGACGTTATCATTCAAATGAATATAATCAATGTTTTAGAAACTGAATGTCAAAATGACTTTCCAAATATTATTTCTGATAAATAAGAATAAACATTTGTCTATTTCAACAGAGGGCCTTTTCAGTGGACATTCCCATCACAGAACTTATAACAGATTTTAGCAATTCTAACTCAGGGAAAACACGAGTCAGTCTGAAGAGAAAACGAGGGAAAAAACTTATAACATCTGCTTGAAAATAATTCAAATAACTGGGTGTTTCTCGAGCGTTATTCTCAAGAGATTTCAGAATAAGAGGAATGGAGATATACCTCTGTGTCGCCATGTTTTCTTTAGAGAATTATTGATGAAGGAAGGTACGTTGAAATTTGATGGAATTGTTGTGAATGTTGCTACACCGATTTACCTTTGTTCATTTATCCATCAGTTAAACTTATAAAATGTCTATTGTACTTATCAATGTCTTGATTATTTTATTAAGGGGATTATCAGTTAATTTCTTACTTATCACTATTTTAATTTATTTGTCTATCCGATTAATCTAGAAAACGAACATTATGTATTTCAATGAACTCATATTTATATCTAAAGGTTTATTGACTCATATCATATTTGATTATTATTTCTTTCATTTTGGCATGTGCCTGATGGAAAATGTGTCACCTGCCGTCTAAGTCTAACTCAGAATGCTTTTAAACACATAACTGAACATACACACACACACGAAAACGATATACATACAGTTGAAAATTTTCCTTCGAGAAATATATAGTTTCCGAAATATGATTTTAAAAGCAAACTGAGGAAAGAAAATATGGCGAGGAAGAGACATTGTTAGGTTGTTCGTTTACTTTACTTACTTACTTTGACGGCTGCTTTTCTGGTCCCATACAGCAGGGGAACCCCACTCTCTACAGGACCTCCACTGTCGTTTTACCTTGTTTGTTCAGAGTATTTATCGTTTCATATCGCATATTGTTCATTTACTGTTGAATCGTCACTGTTGTATGACTAATGAAATAAGAAAGTCTTCAGTTTCCTTTTGAAAGCCTTAATGTCTTCAATCATTCAGATGACTCGTGGGGGCTTATTATATAGTCTCGTGGCCGCATATTTAAAGGCTCTGAAGCCTAAAGTAGACATATATCTAGGTTCAAATAGTTAGAAGCCATCTGTAACTATTCTCGTGTCGACACGATTTGTTGGCGGTTCTATATTTAGGAATTCTCTAAACTATTTTGGACGACCAGTTTTGATAACTTGGTGGGTTATTGTACATATTTTACATCCAAGTCTCGCTTTTATCCACAGCCAGTGTAAATCAATTAGTATAGGGGTGACCCTTTCTCTAGGTAGGACACTTTTTATCAGTCTTGCTCCTCTGTTTATTATGTTTTGTAATTTCTTAAGTTGTACTTTTAGTAAATTATAATAGATATTGTTACAGTAGTCAATCCTGGTAATAACACATTTTATCACAAGTTTCTTTACAGAATTCTCGTCCAGGTACTTTTTTATAAACGCAATATTTCTTAGATGATAACCAGCAGTTTTTATTACATTATTTATATGGACATTGAGAGACAGGTTACAGTCAAGAAATACACTTAGATCTCGAACTTTACTAAATATCGGCAATGAGTCATTATTTATGTTCATTTGAATATTACCCGTTTTTCACGCTGTTTCTCTTACCCACCACCATGAATTCAGTTTTGTTCTCATTTGATTTTATTTGTTTAAATGTCACCCATTCTCTAACACTATCAAGGATTCGGTTTAGAGTTTCAGTAGTGTCGTCTATATCATTTATGGGGAAGTAAAATTGTGTGTCATCTGCAAATAGTTTGAACTTCACACCACGCCTTTGTAGTATTTTCGATATACCAATAGTATAGATGCAGAATAAGATTGGGCCAAGTATACTCCCCTGGGGTATCTCTCTGTTTAAGGGTTCATATGATGAATAAGATTTTTTAATTTGTACACAGTAATTTCTACCAACCAAGTAGTCATTTATGTATTCGAAAGCTTGATCTTCATCGACGATGGACCGTATATCACTTAGTAGCAGTTCATGCACAAATGTATCAAAAGTAGCACTGAGATCGAGCAATATTAAAATACCACATTTATTTTCATCCATCATTTCCAGCATATCATTTACAACAGACCAGATGGCTGTCTCCATAGAGTATAGTTTTCTTAGAGCAGATTGGTTGTCAGGCAAAGCTTCTATTACTTCTAAGTGAAGGACTAGTTGTTCAAGAATTACATATTCAAGCTCTTTTAAAACAAAGGATAGATTCGAAATAGGTCTATATGAGCTTAATTTCTGGTAGTCCAGTGCATTTTTCAGAACTGGTTTACTATAGACATTTTCTCAGATTTGCGAAACTTTCATTCATCAATGCTTGCATTTTCTATTCTCGTTATTATTTCGGCTAGACTAGAAAAGTTTCTCTCCCCAATTACTTCAGATATTGGCATAGGATCGATCGCGCAGTTTGTTTTCTTTGCTCCCAACAGACGTTGGTCATCATGGTCACAGAGAATGTTGTTAGCATCATTTATTTTCATTGTAACTTATTCAATGAATACGGTAGGAGAAAAATTGATTTATGTCTAAAGTTTATTTTCTTTACTAATGCATGTTTCTGTAGAGGTATACTAAATGTAATAAGTTTGTGCACTGGGGAGATAGCACATTTCTCTTCAACTTTTATATCAGACACAATATTATTCATGTCTTCACTTAAAAATAGGTCCAACGTATGCCCAGTTAAAGTAGTTGTACAGTCGACATTATTCACTAGTCGATATGATTCTAATAACTCACTAAATACCAAAGCGTCAGGATTTGATGCGTCATCCATCCAAAAATTGAAGAGTCCACAGATAGCTAATTCCCTTTTCTCTATGATAATCATTTCAATGAGAGCACCGAATTTTTCAAAAAAGATACTAGTATTGGTTTTCGAAGGTTTGTAGACTGTTACAAAGGACAATTTTCTTGTTTTTTTTCTCGTAAAGTTTATTTCTATATATATTCAAAGCTTGTTACACTTCTTCTTTTCTACATTTTGAGATTTGAGTAACTCTTATGAAAAAAGAGTCCGACATCCCTACCAGACCTACCTTCTCTCGGGATATGAACGAAGGTGTGTGTGTGTGTGTGTAGGGGGGGGGGGGGGTAATTTCAGTGATCTTAGCCTTGTCAGAGTTATTTAACCATATTTCAGACAATGCTAGTGGGTGCAAATATTTCCGTTTCATAAATTCTCGAATTTGAATAGTCTTATAACTTACAGATTGTATATTTACATATAAAAGCAAATGATTGATTTGATTAATTATACAAACAGGTTCTTGATATCCTGCTTATTTCTGTTAGAAAAAAAAAAAAAAAAAAAAAAAAAACCACAGATCATGATTCCTATACATCCCTTACGTCAACTGATCGTGTGAGTTTTGCAACGCCAGATACACCAAAGCCTATCATAGAAAACGAGATATAACCAATCAAGCCATAAAAGAGAAACTGGCTTCTCACCCGGTGCCTCCAAAGGGCTAGAGAAAAATTAATATGCCATAACCTATGCTCATAAAGAGATCAATACTTAGCTCACAGGGATGGTGAGGTTGCAACAACCAAAGAAACTACCGCGTTTGAGCGGGACACAAAACCCAGCCTGGCATTCACTATTCAGTAACGTTACCGAGAGCACACCGCAACCCAAGTTTGGAATTCTCCCAATTCTCTATCAGTGCAATATTCTGATCGAATTCTCTGCCAACGATAGACTTCATCAGCTTGAAAGTTAACATTAGAGGTAAAATCTCAGAGTTTACATTTAATCAGTTGCTGACTCATTTTGTTTACATAAACTCTCAAAGAGCGCGAAACAGAGAGGGAGTGAGCGCAAGAGAATTGAAAGGCATAAATCAAAGACCTATTCCCTCTTAATTAGAATTAATAAGTATTACTTTCAATGATACACCATTGGATTCCCCTCTTCTCATGCATCAGAATAAAAGCCACCGACTAATTGCTCAAGTAAAATCAATCATGTGACGATTGATTTTAGAGAACCTAGAAAAATCATTTCTTTTTATCATGGATCAACCGAGTTTTATAACTAGTAATATCTGCAATGCTTACTCCACGAGGACACATACCCGCTCACACGCCAGTTGAGTATATCTCGATTTTTTTTTTCTAAATCACATCATTTAAAAAAAGTCCATCAAATATTTAAACTCATTAAAGCAATAAACTGAATTTCACCTCGTTACGCAATACACTACTATTTATTCAGGGGCATCATGCTATAAAAATTTACCCATCTGTCCAATTAACTCTGGCGGAAAAAACATTCTCGAAGGTTTGGTTTGTACTCCTCCCAAATGATTTTCAATCGAGTTTTATTTTTATTCGCATCTGACCGAGGTAGGCTTCATTATGGATTATGGGATGGCTTCCTTGCAGAAAACTTTAACAGAGAGAGAGAGAGAGAGAGAGAGAGAGAGAGAGAGAGAGAGAGAGACTAATTGTATAAAGTTACTCATACATCATTATATACTGTAAATTTACCGACTTACAAGTTTATATATATATATATATATATATATATATATATATATATATATATATATATATATATATATATATATATATATATATATAAGCAAAAACCGATAAATCGGTTGGAACCTTTGACCGGGGACGCCTCTCCATGTCCTAAAATAAAACAAAGAAAAAATGTTCATCTTTTCAATTGAGCGTCTGAAAGAATTGATATAAAATTACAAATTTTGACCGGGTGTCACCGGTCGCTTGCTTTTGACTTTACCCATAGTCATAAAACGAAACACGGTGATTAGTGATAAATTCATGGAGATAAAATGTATTATTCTACACCTATACTATGCTGAGGAACGCATTATAACTCCAACCTCTGATAAGTATTACCTCTTATTACGTGTTTCCTGTTTCCTACCTTGTTTCTTCTTTCTACCTCTTACCTCCTACCTCCTACATCCTGCTTTCTTATAGTTATACCTCCTACCTCCTTCATCTTTTATCCTACATCCTATATACTTATGTCCCCGGTTGCGCTTGCCAGCGCTCTGATACCTCCTACCTCATACCTTCCACATCCTACCATCTACCCCTTACATCCTACCCCATATCTTTTACCTCCTACCTCCTACATCATACCTCTTATCTCCTACCTCCTACATAACATCTTGCCTCTTACCTCCTACCTCTTACCGCTTACTTCTTATAAGAGGTATATCTCTTACCTCCTACCCTCAACCTCCTACATCTTTTATCCTACATCCTAGATCTTTATACCCCCTACCTCTTACCTCCAACCTCCAACTTCCTACCATCCACATCCTACCTCTTACCTCTTACCTCTTACCTTCTACTTCCTACCTCTTACCATCTACTTCCTACTTCCTACCATCCACTTCCTACCTCTTACCTCTTACCATCTACTTCCTACTTCCTACCATCCACATCCTACCTTTTACCTCTTACCACTTACCTCTTACCTCTTACCTCTTACTATCTACTTCCTACTTCCTACCATCCACATCCAACCTCTTACCTCTTACCTCTTACCTCTTACCTTCTACTTCCTACCTCTTACCTCTTACCTCCTACCTTCTCTACACATTTTCTTTTGTACCCTGCCTCTTTCATTTCTTACCTTTCAACGCTTAATTCACTAGCATACCTCCTACTTCCTACCATCCACATCCTACCTCTTACCTCTTACTATCTACTTCCTACTTCCTACCATCCACATCCTACCTCTTACCTCTTACCTCTTATCTCTTACCTCTTACCTCTTACCTTTTACCTCCTACCTCTTACCTTCTGCTTCCTACTTCCTACCTCTTACCTCTTACCTCTTACCTTTTACCTCCTACCTTTTCTACACATTTTCTTTTGTACCCTGCCTCTTTCATTTCTTACCTTTCAACGCTTAATTCACTAGCATACCTCCTACTTCCTACCCATTACCCGTCACCTCTTACTTACCTTTAGATTTACTTTTACATCTTACCACACGCCTTATTTGTTTACCTAAATTTTTTTTTACCTTTTACCTCCCTTACTATCTATCTCGTACCTCCTACATCCATTCCTTGACTGCCTATCCAGAACTTATGATAGTTTTTTACCTATTAGTATTACGTCCTAATCTCTACAATCAACAGCATTCCCCCTCATCATAATATACATCAACATGGACATCTATCAAGTAACTTATCGTTCCTACAAGACGTACCTACATGCTACACGCTACCATGTGATCTACATTAGTCTTTAACGCCGAGTCCTGTGACTGACACGAAAGATAAGTCAATTACCATTACTACCTTCTCTCAAAAATTGGCAACTCCTCATCATGACTATGGGTAATGTCAAAAGCAAGCGACCGGTGACACCTGGTCAAAATTTTTATTTTTATATCAATTCTTTCAGACGCTCAATTGAAAAGATGAACATTTTTTCTTTGTTCTATTTTAGGACATGGAGAGGCGTTCCCGGTCAAAGTTTCCAACCAATTTATCGGTTTTTGCTTAAATATCACTCTGTTTTTTTTTTGCGCAAGCGTATGTTATCTATTCCTTGGTCAGTAGCCGTGACGTAATTTCATCATTATTACATTACTGAACTGCCGGCTGCCTCAAATCCCGTACAGTTTCCCACAGATAACACCTAAGAATTCGCCGCAGTATGAACAGAAAAGCTAGGTGATCTACTAACACCACGGGACCAAATGTACACAATAGAAAGGTCAAGCAGCTTTATATATGTTGTTAACCTACTAAAAGTAAAATACCTGAGCAGCTTGTTCGGGCGTCAAAAAGTAAGCCATACCGCTTATCTGAAATAGCGTGTTATCTCTCATGTTACCTTACCCCACAAGATAATTGATAATAAGGTAAATTCCAGCCTAATGTAGGCAATACCTAAGTTCAGATTTTCAAAATCTTGTGTCAAACGTCTTTCTAACTCCTTAAGAAACAGAGCTAATGAACATTATCGTAAGCAGAAGAAGGAGTCGTTCAATAACAAAGATCACATGACTTCAGATGTGACATCACGTGATTATCCGAACCATCATAGCAATAATCTAAGACTATGGTTTTAAAATTTGGGGTCGAATGTCTTTGTAGCTCATATCATTTGGGGGCCGATATACAAGCGTTCCCGCTAGTATACTATTTCAAACCTATGTCACGGGACCTTACCCCACGTGACCATCTAAATGCGTTCGCAAATAGCCTAGGCCACAATTTAAGTTCAGGCCTACAAAACCTGGGGTCAAACGTCTTTCTAGCTGATTCAGAGGCTGAGAAACAAGCATTGCCGTTATAATACCTTTTGAAAACTCATATCACGTGACCCTACCCCACGTGACCACCTGGTCACATCCGCACATAGCCTAAGCCACCCCTTATAAGTTTATCTTCAAAACTTGGTGTCGAATATCTTTCTAGCCTATTCAGAAGCTGAGAAATAAGCTCCCCGTTTTTGCTTTTGAAGCGTCTATCTCTATATCTTCCTATCTACCTATGTCACGTGACCTTACCCCACGTGACCATCTAAATGCGTCCGCAAATAGCCTAGGCCACAATTTAAGTTCAGACCTACAAAACCTGGGGTCAAACGTCTTTCTAGCTGATTCAGAGGCTGAGAAACAAGCATTGCCGTTATAGTACCTTTTGAAAACTCATCTCACCTGACCCTACTCCAAGTGACCACCTGGTCACATCCGCACATAGCCTAAGCCACCCCTTATAAGTTTATCTTCAAAACCTGGGGTCAAACATCTTTCTAGCTTATTCAGAAGCTGAGAAATAAGCTCCCCCGTTTTTGCTTTTGAAGCGTCTATCTCTATATCTACCTATCTATCTATGTCACGTGACCTTACCCCACGTGACCATCTAAATGAGTCCGCAAATAGCCTAGGCCACAATTTAAGTTCAGGCCTACAAAACCTGGGGTCAAACGTCTTTCTAGCTGATTCAGAGGCTGAGAAACAAGCATTGCCGTTATAGTACCTTTTGAAAACTCATGTCATGTGACCCTACCCCACGTGACCACCTGGTCACATCCTCACATAGCCTAAGCCACCCCTTATAAGTTTATCTTCAAAACCTGGGGTCGAACATCTTTCTAGCTTATTCAGAAGCTGAGAAATAAGCTCCCCCGTTTTTGCTTTTGAAGCGTCTATCTCTATATCTACCTATCTATCTATATATAGAACACTGAATGTTTATGCAAAATATGCCATATTTTGGCATATCTTTGACATGATATCTCTTGACCCTTAAAAGATAGGGACTTGAAACTTTCAGGATCGCCTAGAAATAATAACAAAAGGCAAATTCTAAAGTTTCAAGCTTCTACTTTGTCGGGAAAGTACTTTTCTAAAAACCCGTATTTACGCGTTTTGGTAATCGTATATAACAGCACTGGCCGCATTTTTGAGAGAGGGCGTTGTTTTGTCCCCGGTCGCGCTTGCCAGCGCTGTGATATATATATATATATATATATATATATATATATATATATATATATATATATATATATATTTATATATATATATTTATATATATATATATATATATATATATATATATATATATATATATATATATACTATCAATATTATAAGATGGTCCCCTGCCTGGAAACCAAACATATAATATTGTATATATTATGGCTGGCAAGCTATAAGACCACTCGAGTTCCAAACTCACCTATTTATTTTTACGTTATAACTGTTACACTTGGAAATATTAATACCCAAACTCTGAGACAGTTATATAAATTCCAGACAGCAATATATAAAACACTGAATATCCAGAGGTCTCTTAAGTACACTCAAAACAAAACTTAAGAATTATTCAAAACCACTTAACTACGATTCTTTAACAGGCGTACGAGCGAATACTAATTTAAACAATGGTAATTGCAATGATACACTCTTTACAAAAATAGATATATTCTATATGAATTACAAAACTTTGAAAGAGTTTACATAAAACAAATAAACCACTTGAAATATTAAGTTGAACAAAACCTAGATTAAGATAAAACTTTTACGATCTGAAAATTATATATTTACTTGACAAGGAAATATCAGATCTGCATAAACAAAAGGAATAAAACTTATGAAAATTATACAATCACTTATTTCAATGGAAATTAAATCTGAATACAATATCTAAGTTTGATTCTTAATGAAAATAGATAATCAGATCCCGATACAATTACCTTTCTCCATCCTACTGGGCTGTTTACAAAAACTCCAAGAGAATTTTCATAAATGCTCACTATGTTTACAAAACCCAACACACCAAAACATTAAAATTTCACTGAATATTTAAAAAAAAATTTAAAACACTGGGCTGAATATGAGAGAGAGGGGGAGATGGCTTTCTTAAGGCTGGAATTCTCTAGTTGATCTATGCAACCCTGGGGTCACCTCTATATGAAATTTGGCTACTTCCAGAAGATTCCAAAAGATTTGGGAGGAGTGGTAGGCTAGCCTAACAGCGATGCCAGAGTTTCCAACTATAACATATCAAACAGAAGACCTCACAGCAACCCTCCCAAGCCAGCTCCGCTCACCCACCATTCTCGGAAATAAAATACAAATATCCTAACATGGATTTTCAGGAAAATTTCAAAAACACAATAATTGCGTATTATCTCTCAAACATGACACAGTACCTCATAGGAATATATATATATATATATATATATATATATATATATATATATATATATATATATATATATATATATATATATATATAAACATTACATAAGCCCTTGTCCATATCTTTCATGGTCACGTAACACTCTCAAACACTACGTAAGACTTAGTAGCAAAATACATGAAAATAAATAAATAACTCTTAAGAATAACGTAAATTTATATATACGGACTTGAATGAAGAATACGATGAAATTAATGACGAAAGTCTCATATAATATACATAATAAACTTAAATCTACATAGAGAAATTCCTCTTATGAGCTGGCTATTCACCTCTTCAATGCACAAATGAAATATATAAATAAATCATGAATAAACTATTGTATTCACTCTACACTAGACCACCTTCGTAAATATATATATATATATATATATATATATATATATATATATATATATATAAATAAATTTCTACCTCATACTTAGGATCGAACGCTGGCCCCTTCTAATGAAAGGCCAGGTCGAAACCAACCATGCCACGAGAGGCCATAAAAGAAATCGGAACCTATCTGCTACCCAGCAGTTCAGGATTTAACTGGCGAGACATCAGTCTCTTACCAGCGAGTTTTCCCCGACTTCCCGGCCCACCACGTGACGCAATTGATAGTAATTCATTCAAATTACCCCTAATGAGTCAATATGAATAAATATCAACACAACATCATGTTCAAATAGAAATAAATTTCTACCTCATACTTGGGATCGAACGGTGGCCCCTTCTAATGAAAGGTCAGGTCGAAACCAACCATGCCACGAGAGGTCGGGAAGTCGGGGAAAACTCGCTGGTAAGAGACTGATGTCTTGCCAGGTAAATCCTGAACTGCTGGGTAACAGTTAGGTTCCGACTTCTTTTATGGCCTCTCGTGGCATGGTTGGTTTCGACCTGGCCTTTCATTAGAAGGGGCCATCGTTCGATCCCAAGTGTAAGGTAGAAATTTATTTCTAATGGAACACGATGTTGTGTTGATATATATATATATATATATATATATATATATATATATATATATATATACTGATATTGATATTATTATATACTGTTTTTAGTAACAAATGGGGAATGGTATTATAAAGGCAATGGTTTCATTCATTCATTTGATGATACTTCTGAACGTTATTTGACAGTTGAACTTACTGTGGAGTTAGTGTTGAGGTGGGCGTCCATTAATGTAATAAATTTTATGCATTGGCATGGAGTGCAATAAAGAATGAACATTCTTGATACTGGATGTAACAGACCTCTTTCCTTCGCTAACCTAATACCGCTGTAGGCGTGTTAATGAATGACGTGACTTGACCGGTGGGGCAATCGTCGGACTTAGGGAGGGAGATTCTCAAGACATTTATTATTATTATTATTATTATTATTATTATTATTATTATTATTTTATGATAAGCTACAACCCTAGTTGGAAAAGCAGGATGCTATAAGCCCAGGGGTCCCAACAGGGAAAATAGCCCAGTGAGGAAAGGAAACAAGGAAAAATGAAATAATTTAGAACAGTAACAGCATTAAAATAAATATTTCCTAAATAAACTATAAAAACCTTAACAAAACAGGAGGAAGAGAAATTAGATAGAATAGTGTGCCTGAGTGTACCCTCAAGCAAGAGAACTCTAACCCAAGACATTGGAAGACCATGGTACAGAGGCTAGGGCACTACCCAAGAGTAGAGAACAATGGTTTGATTTTTGAGTGTCCTTCTCCCAGAAGACCTGCTTACCATAACTAAAAAGTTTCTTCTAACCTTACCAAGAAGAAAGTAGCCACTGAACAATTATAGTGCAGTAATTAACCCCTTGGGTGAAGAAGAATTGTTTGGTAATCTCAGTGTTGTCAAGCGTATGAGAATACAGGAGAATCTATAAAGATTATGCCAGACTATTCGGTGTATATGTAGGCAAAGGGAAGGAACCGTAACCAGAGAGAAGGATCCACTGACCAGTCAAAGGACCCCATAACTCTCTAGCAGTAGTATCTCAACGGACGGCTGGTGCCCTGGCCAACCTACTAGGGGGTATTTCCTATCCCAGAGATTTCATTGCTCCTCACTGGAGGATCTCCTACCCTTGGATATGCTAAATAAGAATCCCAAGCCACAAGCTTTTCCTAAGGAATCGATGTTCACTTAATAGCACTTCCTTTCGTTTCGGTGGCAGTCAGTTTCAAATGAATTAAATCTCTAGTCGTGTTAATCAGCTGATATTGGGAAATTCAAAGAGGGAATTTACAAATGTTATCTTTTTAGAACTATACCTTTAAGAAGACATGAATTATTCCCAATGGTTTAAATGCAACCATTTATTGTTTCTGTAGGGACCCAATAAGGAGAAAAATACACCATGATATTCCAATAGAGGAAACCATAGTTAAATGAAACTTTAAACAATGTGACACCAATGGAGATTTCTTGTTGAATGCTAGGAACCATTGTGCCTAACCTAATTTGGATGCACTGAATTTAGATTTACTGTTTTACAAACATTATTAAAAAAGAAAAAAGAAAAATACCAAAATAGAAAATGGCCACCTGACCAGTCAAAGTTCACGAGATTACATTTTTCAACCTCTGGTGGTTTTCAATTTTTTCGAGACGTGTATATGTTCTATTAACGTAGTCTAGGTGCTTTAGATTAATACATTTTGTTCTTAAGATATTTTACGGAGAAGAATATGTCAGAGAATTACATATAAGCCCATAAATCATACATAAATTATTAGAAATAAATATGGTATCTTGATATACACAGTCTTCTTCTTTCCCCCTGTTATTTCTACATAGAGGGACCGGTTTTCTGATGCGCCCTCCCCAATGCATTCTATCAATGCTATGCTCTTCTAACAAACCTCTCCTCTCAAAATCATCCTTCACGTTATCTTTCCATGACATTTTTTGCCTCCCCTTCGATCTTATTCGCTAAAATGTTCTTCCCAAACCCTCTTCAGTCCTCCCCACCATCAATCCTCAGCACGTGCTCACATCATCTTATCACCTCTGTTGATTATCTTTGCTATGCCTACCATTCTTTTTATTTTTCATTTTTAAATCTTTCAAGCAGTGATATATCCACAATACACCTCAGTATTCTCATCTTGTTCTATCAAGCTTTGCAGCTTCTTTTAGTCTTAAAGCCCACGTTTCCAATCCTGTGCTATAGATTTTGATGTTTATCTTGATTGGCATTTGCATAAACCACTCCTGCTACCTCCCTCCACTTCCTCAAGGCTGCTTTTATCCTATTCTCAACTTCAGCCTAACATCCTTCTTCGTGACTTATAGTAGACCACTTGTTTTATAACTGAGGTTATACTTTCATCGTGGTTATCCAATCCTTACCTTCCCTTCTGCTGACCATAACGTCAGTCTTATTCATACTTACCCTCAAATCATCCTTCTCCAAAATCTCCAGCCACTCTTCAACCTTTTCTGTAAGATTCCGCATTTTCAGTAGTAATCACCAAGTCATCTATATAAAGCAACTTCCACACTCTTATTTTTAATTTTTTTTTTTTATTTATTTTTTTTTTTTAGTTAACACATCCATGACATACACTAATCAAAATGCTCTTAATAGTTACCCATTGTGGAATCCAACACTACCTTCAAATGTTTCTGGTTCCCCAGCTGCTGTTATCAATTTTGATGTACATAGCCATATAACTAAATAGCTAATGAGAGTATTGTAGCTAATTCTGTGCTTCATACTTTTTTTCAGACAGTAAATATACTTTCCTCTTGGTAAGGGTGGAAGAGACTCTTTAGCTATGGTAAGCATCTCTTTTAGGAGGACACTCCAAAATCAAGTCATTGTTCTCTAGTCTTGGGTCTTTCCCTTATCTTGTTCTTTTTCTTTTCAAAAACTATCCTTAATGTCCTCCCTTCAGTTGAAGTGGCTATCTTGGAGGGTATTTAGCCTTGCATGGTGTATCGGCTTCTCCATGTTGACCAGTTTTTCTGACTTTTTCCTATCGCCATAGCTTAAGAGCATTAGACTTTGCCTCTCAATCAGGCTTTGAGCAAATCATAAGTGGAGCTACTCACAGGTCTGGTAACTGCTTGGACCTCGTATACACTGAATCCCCTAGCGTTATAATAAGTAAGGTTGGCTGTCCAGTTACGACATATGATCATGCCTTGATTTCATTAGTAGTGAAGACTGATCAGCCTGTCCCTGATGTATTATACTCATGTAAGATTTATATGAAATCTCAAGCACTCTGGAATGGGATTTTGCATGATCTTTTTGGGTTGAATTAGTCACACTTATATAGGAATGTTGTTCTTTTGAATGAGAATTTAGTCAACATAATTGATAGGTGTATTCCTTCTTATGTGTTAAGTTACTGAGTGAAGGACAAACAATTGATCAATGTTGACTGTAGACATGCTTTTTCTTTGGAAGGGTAACAGTTTACATTTGACCTGAAATAACTATTCTCAGCTTAGAGCTTTTGCTCAGAGAATTTATGCTTCAATGCAAAAGGAATACAATTTAACCATACTAGAAACCCTCTCTGGTACAACCCTGGAACATTATTGGTGGACTACCCTCAAATCAGCACTCTTTGGTCTGGATGCAACAGTTCTTCCTTCACTTGAACCAGGTAGGTCTGTCACTTACTGTCCAAAGGAAAAGGCAACCCTTTTGGCTGATGTCTTTGACAGTAAACAGAGTAATGAGATACTGGAACTTCCTAATTCCTGTTTTCCTGAGGATAAACAAACTAGTTTAACTTTTCGATCTCAGCAAATTAAAGTTCTCTTGATAGACCTTCAGATGCTTATGGAGGTAAAGACCCAAATGGCATTTTTCCTTTGTTTTTTATAAAGACTGCAGATTTTTTAGCTCTAAAGTTATCTGTTATTTTGCGCAAGTTTTCAAGAAGAAGAAAAACATTTAACACTTGTTGGAGAATTGGTTCTGTTACTCCACTCTGTAAATGTGTTTGTAGTAGCTGAAGTCCAACTGATTACCGCCCAATTTCCTTAACTCCATATTATCTAAAGTTTTTGAACGTTTTTTGGCAAAACGTCTTAATAGGTCTGCTGAAGGTAATCATCTGTTCCCTACTTTGTAATTTGGTTTTAGTAAACGCCTTGGAGCATATGATTCCCTTCTTACATTCTCCAATGTTGTACTGTGGTCAAGAAGTTCGTACAATTGGGGTTGATTTTAGATCTGCCTTTTACCATGTTAAGCATGAGGACATTGTTTTCAAATGCAAACAGTTGGGAGTGGGTGGGTCATTTCTTTGCATCATTATTGAACTTTTAAGCAATAGATCGCAAAAAGCTGTTTTTGATGGGCACCATTATGAGTATATGAATGTGATAATTGGTTTTCCCCAGGGTAGTGGTCTTGGCCCATTACTTTTCATACTATATACACATGGCATGTTTTTTGGCATTGAAAACAAGCTTGTTGCACATGATGCTAATCTCTTTGCATCAATTCCATCTCCTGAATGTAAATCTGGAGGTATTGAATCCATAGATAGAGATATAGCAAATAATGGGGTATGAAGTTAAATCCTAAAATAACTCAAAGTATGATTGTAAGTAGGTCAAGGACAGTGGTTCTTATACATCCGGAGCTCAGTATTATTAATGGTTTTTTTTAACTGTTTGACTCTTTAAAAATTTTTGGTGTGATTCTCGATGGCAAATTTACTTTTGAGAAACACATTTGGTCTGTGTTTTCTTCAATTGCACAAAAAAATGGCTTATTGAGATTTTTTTTTGTTAGATTTTCGGTGATCAATCTAATTCTTTCATTCTACCTTGTTTTCATCAGCTGATTCTCATCTTAATTTGTTGGACAGGAACTTACGGTCTATTAAATTTTTTATGCCTGATATAGATGTTAATCTCTTGCACCGTCGTTGAATTATTTCATTATTCATATTGCATAAGGTTTTATATATATATATATATATATATATATATATATATATATATATATATATATATATATATGTAATTCAGACCATCCTTTACATTCAGATCTGCCCCGGACAGTTAGATCCTGTTCGTAATACTAAGCTTGAATTTAATCCTAATAGTCATGCTTTCTCCATCTTGAGACTCAATACTTCAAAGTATTCTAGAAGTTTTATTCCAGCTGTGACAAAGCTTTGGAATGAGATTCCTAATAGGGTAGTTGAATCAGTAGAACTTCAACAGTTCAAACTTACAGTAAACGCTTTTATGTCGTACAGGCTGACATAAGTCTTTTTATAGTTTATATATGAAATATCTGTTTTAATATTGTTAATGGTTTTAAAATGTTTTATTTTAATTGTTCATCACTTCTTATAAAGTTTATTTATTTCCTTATTTCCTTTCCTCACTGGGCTATTTTTCACTGTTGCATCCCTTGGGCTTATAACATCTTGCTTTTCCAACTATGGTTGTAGCTTGGCTAATAATAATAATAATAATAATAATAATAATAATAATAATAATAATAATAATAATAATCAGGAGGAGCAAATAAGTGTTATCGAAAAAAAACAAGAAAATTTATTCAAATCATAACACTCTGATTTGAATAGAATGAAAAGGTTTTTTATTTATCTTAAAAATCTTGATTTAATCCGACCCTCACACACACACACACACACACACACACACACATATATATATATATATATATATATATATATATATATATATATATATATATATTTTTGGGCTCAAGCCATGTCGTCCTGATGGAAGTTCCTAAAGGGTTGCTTCCTAGGGTATATTACAACTACGGCGATATTCCCAGAGAATTTACCTTAAGGTACCAGAATTCTAACTCCTGGAGCGAGTATCCCTCGTGAAAGGGATATCGCGACATATCAGAGGACGTATTCTAGACACGTCACATGGCAATCTACATCCTGGACAGAGATTTCGTCTCGTAGGAGGTGATTGGCGAGATACGAATTCGGGAAAGAAAAAGGGTAGCCGCTCCCAAGGCTTCCCTATCCCCCGATTCGTATGCGTGCCTGGCGCCAATCCTGGCGCCATCTGCATTCCTTTTTGCGTAGCTTAACAACTCGGTGTTTTTTCCTGTTTTTCTCGCAAATCTTGGATTTATTCGGCTTTTCATGGCTCTCCGTCTTCGTTGGCCTCTGATAAGTTGAGTATAGTGTCTGTTATGTATAAATGTAGGCTCTTGGTTAAATTTTGAGTGATTAATAGGATTAATCTTTGATACAAGAGCCGTAGCCTACCAGAGGTGTCCTGGACACTGTCGCTCGCTAGGTATAAATTAGTTAGTCAGAGCGACATTCCTGGTTGTTTTGCTTTAATAAATTTTAGCTATTTAGCATTACATAGGATTTCCTTTCGTGCTTAGTATTATTTGGCGAAGTATTCGCCATTCTGGCCTACGCTAGGCCATGTAGCCTAGTCGTTTGGTCCTAGTACTTCATGCATGAATTTGGTTTTTCCGAGTGTAATTAAAATTTTATTGAAGCTTTAGGCTATATTTTATACATTTTAGACTGTGTGGAATATTTCCAAGATTGTATACGTGTGAGTTTCGGTGAATTAGGTAATCGATTCTCTTGGTGCCTAGGCTAGTTGCTTATGGAGCCTTAGTATACTTTATCATACTCCCCGGTTGCTTTCTTTTCTTTGGAGAAGGTATGCAATCCCTTTCCCTCTGTTTAAGCCTTGGGCTTATCCCTAAGTGGTTTTTTCCGAATTTATTTTTGATAAAACTATACTAGGGTGTTACTGTACCTTCCTGTTCCTGTAGTTATGGTTCAAGAGGGACAGAACAACAGAGTTTTTAGTCTGAGTCTGTGTTGTCTGGCTTGGGGCTGAGTCCCCCTCGCTGACCTAACACATACAAAGGGAGCTTAGCTCCCTTAGGTCACTACCGAAGGTTTCTGTAGTTATGATTCCTTCTTTTGTGATCTACCAGACTAGTCCTGTTGCTGGGGGAGGATAAGTTCTTCCCTTGGGAGTAGCAACGCCTTCCTTGCTTTGGTGCTCTGGAAGCTGGCAAGTATTGCTGGCCTTTCCCCTTAGATCTCCCTTAGGCTAAGATAAGTTTCTTGGCTGCGGGTGATCTGTCACTAAAGCAAGGTTGGCAGGACCCTCTTGTCCCTTCCCCCTCTATCTCCGTAATGGCCTAGCCATTACTGCACTGTACGTCTTTCTACATCTAGACCTAGTATAGGTTAGGATGTGGAATTGACTCAGCCCCTTGCCGGCCGGCAGAGCTGGCCGGCAGGGGTCTTACTGTACTGTACGTCGTTCTACTTCTGGACCTAGTATAGGTTGGGATGTGGAATTGACTCAGGCTCTTGCCGGCCGGCAGAGCTGCTGGCCGGCAAGGGTCTCTTGGTCCCTCATCCATGCCTGCCGGCAGAGCCGGACGGTATTGGTCAAGGAAGCCTGAATTAGTTTCTCCCCTTCCTTATATGCACTCTTTCGGTTGCCGGGCTTGGAGGTTGTGTACACTCTTATCCCGGCATCCATTCTATTTTTCTTCTAGTGCTGTACCTGTCCCGGCTGCCGGCCTATGAGGCCGGCTGCTGGCCTATGAGGCCGGCAGCCGGGCTATGGGGCCGGCAGCCGGGCAGGTGTAGTCCTCTGGTTCTTTTGCTGCCGGCTGGCATCGGTCTTGTACCTTTGTCGGCCGGCTTATGTCAGCCCTTGTCTGCCGGTCACCAAGAGTGTGACCGGCAGCTGGGTACTACCTTGTGTAGTTGCTGGCCGGCAGCCATTGCCGGCCAACACTGGCTGTTACCGGCCGGCAGTTGCTGCCGACCGGCACAGGCATTTGAACCAGAGTGCTGCCGCCCTATAGCTGTTAAGTAGTATACTTTAAAGCTAGTTGGGGTGTGTGCCGGCCGGCAAAGGCAGGCCGGCACACATCCCCCTATACTGTACTAGTATTCTTCTGTATAGCATATACAGTAAGAAGAAAACTATAGTAAGGGTTTTGGTACAGCACTGTATCTTCTAATACTATTGTGTTTTCTTGCACATCCCTTTGCTGTTGCCCTCAGATAGGAAGCTGAGTTCTTCCCTGTCTATTATCCAGGATTTTAAAATCATTGCTTAGGTGTGAGCTCCACCTGTTTCCTCTGGAAACCTTGCATTGGTTACTCTAGAAGAGATAAACCATTTTGATTTTATTATCTGGAAGGCTGCAACAATGGGTTGTGAAGGAAACACAAGTGTGTGTCTTTCCTTTATGAATTGTTATGCTATACTATGCATATCCAGTGATACATAGTTCACTTGATACTCATGGAAATTTCTTCTCTTTACAGAAGGACACTCCGAAGTGGGGAAGTGCTTTCTGCAATGTCAGCAGCAAGAACCTCTGCGGACATGAGTTTTTTAGGAGACACGCAGCATACGCTGTCTCCAAGGATGATCTCCGGTATTGGGACCCTCAGGTATGTACTGTGTGCACTAACCTGATTACTGAGACATTTAAATAGCTAGGAAGAAGCTTCGTACCTGGGTAAGGGGCTTCCAAAAGAACACTTCTGGCCCTTATCTTCCAAGTGAGAAGATGAGGGCGTATCCTTTCCCTAAGGCATCAGCTGATGCAGTGATTCCCCAGCCTCAAGAGGAGATCCCCTAAGTTCAGATCCAGGTGGATGCTGAAGTCGCGGTCGCGATGCAAGACATCCAGCTAGATGACAGGATGTCTGATGTGGACGGGTGTCAGGAGGAAGACCTCCTGGCAGAAGCCCAGGATGAAGTTCAAGCCCCTCTACATCGGCCGGTCTCCCAGTAGAGCTGGGACAGGCCCTCTCTTCTATTGTTGGAATGATCCAACAAATGCAGAAGGAGAATCAGGAGAAGGCGGCTGCAATGGAACTGCGAATGCAGTGCCTTGCAGAATCACATGGGCCCCAGAAAAAGCTCAATGTGAAAGACCTTCCCCTGTGCTCAGATGCTAACCCATGGAGGTATGCTGAGCACATGCCGATGACGACTGGAAAGATCGTCATCTCGGATAAGCTGGGCTCAGTTCCCCTGGAAGGTGGAATTCTGGCCCAGCAAGGCATCATATCCGGACTGTTATGTCCGGCTGAGGAAGGAACCAGCTTCAAAGGAGAAGACAGAGCCGAAGGAGGTCATAGTGATGGACCATGCTAAGGCTCAAGCTCTACTTTCATCCTCGATGAAAGAGAGGGGCTTCTCTAACTCAAAGGTAGCCGCATTGAATAGGAAGCTCCCTTCCTTTGTGTCCTCGCCTACTAGAGCCTTCCCCTTTTTACAGAAAGGGTTTCTGGCTGTACTAAAAGCAATCGAGGCCGGCAAGTCTTGCCCCTCCCTAGAGGAGTGTATACCCTTGTCGCTGGCCCTGCCTATGGACCACAAAGACTGGAAGGACGTCCATCTTACGTTCTCAGTGGGAAAGTTGGAGGCTGATATTGCCGGACGTCAGTTCGGCAAGGACCTCCCTAAGCTGTCTGACTTTCTTTTGCGAAGTGAGTTCGATACAAAAGAAAGACTGACTGCCTCAATGTCTCTTCAGACTACTCTCGAGACGATGGCAAGTGACCCCAAGGTCCATGAAATGTTCATGGTAGTGGCTAAGCCTCATCTGGCCACAGTGACGAAGGACTTTTATGGCTTCGTCAAGGCAAGGAGAGCTTGTAGGGAGTTCGTGTTTACCTCGGCTACGGTGAGGCACGAGCCAAAGAAACTAATCTCCTCCAACATTTGGGGAAAAGACCTTTTCCCTACCGACTTGGTCAAAGAAGTTGTTGATAAGGCCGCCTTGGAGAATAGAAACCTTCTCCAGAAGTGGGGCCTGGCTATCAAAAGAAAGTCTTCCCCGGATGAGGGTCCTCAACCAAAGAGGAAGACTATGAGGACTAGGCTACCGTCTCGGCCAGCCAAGCCTCTTAGACAGCAACAGCAACTGCAATTGCCATTGCCCCCAGTGCCCCAGATCGTGGCACAAACCCCGACCACCTTTCAGTGGGTACCCCAGGCCGTGTCGACACAGTCCACGGCATTCACCCCAGCGTTCGAAGGGCAGTCTACTTCCTTTCGAGCAAAGCCTAGAGGAGCAGCCAGAGGCTCGTCTAGACGCCCCTCAAGGGGAAGGGGATTCAGGGGTGGTCGTGGTCAGGAAGGCAAGACCTCAGGACGGCAGTCCAAGTGAGGTGATACCGGTAGGAGGGAGACTTCTGAAATTTCGGGATCGGTGGACCTTCGATCCCTGGGCCCACAGCCTACTCAAGAATGGACTGGGCGGGAGCTGGTACAGCACTCCACCCCCGTGCCTTCGGTTTTTCCAACACTCCACCCCCGTTATGGAGGAGTACGTTCAAGAACTGTTGGAGAAAAAAGGTGATCCGAAGGGTGAAGCCCATCAATTTCTAAGGGAGGCTGTTTTGTGTTCCCAAGAAAGACTCGGAAAAGCTCAGAGTCATTCTGGACTTGTCGCCACTCAACAAGTTCATAGTGAATTGCAAATTCAAAATGCTAACACTGCAACACATAAGGACCTTACTGCCCAAGAGGGCATATTCCGTCTCTATAGACTTGTCAGACGCCTATTGGCACATCCCAATTAGCCATCGACTCTCCCCCTACCTTGGGTTCAGGCTACAATGAAGACTATACGCCTTCGGAGCCATGCCATTCGGGCTAAACATAGCCCCAAGGATTTTTACGAAGCTTGCGAGCGTAGCTCTCAAACAATTACGCCTAAAGGGAATTCAGGTAGTAGCCTACCTGGACGACTGGTTGGTGTGGGCAGCATCCGAGACAGAATGCTTGCAAGCTTCCAGTCAAGTGATCCAGTTCCTAGAGTACCTAGGCTTCAAGATCAACAGAATAAGTCTCGACTTTCTCCATCTCAAAAGTTCCAGTGGCTTGGAATCCACTGGGACCTTTTGTCACACCATTTCTCCACCCCGGCAAAGAAAAGGAAGGAGATAGCGGTTTCTGTCAAGAGACTTCAAGATTCCGAAAGGATATCAAGACACGAGCAGGAGAGAGTACTGCGCTCTCTCCAGTTTGCTTCGGTGACAGACCCAGTGCTAAGAGCACAGCTAAAGGATGCAATCGGAGTTTGGAGAAGTTATGCATCAAACGCGTGAAGAGATCTGAGAAGACCAGCCGCTTCGGCTAAGTACTCTTCTCAGGCCTTGGTCCCAAGCCAGACATCTAAAGAAGTCGGTTCTTCTTCAGCCACCTCCCCCGTCGGTGACGATTCACTCAGACGCCTCGAAGGAGGGATGAGGAGGTCACTCTCATCGGAAAAAAGTCCAGGGGACTTGGTTCAGGCTATTCAAGACCTTTCACATAAAACTTTCTAGAAGCTAGGGCAGTGCTCCTTACCTTAAAGAAAGTCTCCCCGCGTCACTCGATCCACATAAGGTGGTGATAGACAGCGAGGTAGTTGTGAGATACTTGAATCGACAAGGATCGAGGTCACCACCTCTCATCCAGGTGATGTTGGCCGTCTTCCGATTGGCGGAAAAGAAGAATTGGTACCTGTCGGCAGTTCACCTTCAAGGAGTCCGCAATGTGACAGCGGACGCTCTATCCAGGTTCACACCGATAGAGTCGGAATGGTCCTTAGACGCAGGATCATTCTCCTTCATTCTGAATCAGTCCCAGAACTGCAGATAGACCTCTTTGCGACGAAAGACAACAAGAAGTTGCCCCTGTACGTGCCCCGTACGAGGACCCCTTAGCGGAAGCAGTGGACGCGATGTCCCTCGACTGGAACAGATGGTCCAAGATTTATCTGTTCCCTCCTCACAACCTTCTGTTGAGGGTCCTCAACAAACTGAGATCCTTCAAAGGGTAGCGGCAATAGTGGCCCACAAGTGGCCGAACAGCGTGTGGTTCCTCCTGGCATTGGAACTGTAGCTGAAGTTTGTACCACTACCAGATCCAGTTCTGACCCAGCGAGTCCAGAAGTCAACTGTCTGCGCTTCATTACAGAAAACCCGGACCCTGCAGCTCATGATTTTCTCTCCCTAGCGGTGAGAAAGCATTTCGGGATTTCGAAAGCCAGTATAGACTTCCTTGAGGAATATAAGTGCAAATCTACTAGAAGGCAATATCAGCGTGTAAGTCTGCTTTGACAAGACCCATTCTATATGCCTTCCAGTTCGACCTAGGTAACGAGATCTTTAATAAAGTCCCGAAAGCCTGTGCTAGGCTCAGACCTTCAGCACCTCCAAAGCCCATTTCATGGTCGTTAGACAAGTTCTTCATTTCGCTTCTCTGTTGAGCAATGAAGAGTGTGCGTTAAAGGATTTGACACAAAAAGTTATTTTCCTATTTTGCACTCGCGTCCGGGGCCAGGGTTAGTGAGATTGTAGCCTCTCGAGAGAGGCAGGTCGTGTTCAGTTCCTGGATGGGGGAGAACTGAACCTGTTTCCGGATCCTACGTTTTTCGCCAAGAATGAGTTACCCACCAACAGGTGGGGTCCCTGGAGAATCTGCCCTCTGAAAGAAGATGCATCTCTATGTCCAGTAGAATGCCTAAAGGTCTATCTTCATAGAACTTCAGACTTCAAGGGTGGTCAACTATTCAGGGGAGAAACATCAGGCTCAAATTTATCTCTGAATCAACTCAGAGCGAAAATCACATATTTTATTCGCAGAGCGGATCCTGACAATACACCCGCAGGTCACGATCCGAGGAAAGTTGCCTCATTCTTAAATTTCTTTAATTGTACGGATTTTGAACATCTCCGTTCATACACTGGCTGGAAGTCTTCCAGAGTGTCCTTCGCCACTATGCGAAGCAAGTAGAGGAACTAAAAGAGATCTGTGGTAGCAGTGGGTCGCGGTGTTAACCCTACTGTTTAACTCTGCGAGGAACAGTGGTCTTAATTGTGACGATTAATTCCAGGGTGAGTGTGTAGTTACATACTGTACTACAAACTAAGTGAGGGCACTGTGTTGCCCATCCAGACTGTTCCATTTCCGAAGGTGAACCTAGCATAAGTGCAGACATGTGTGCCGAGCGTTTCTAACACTAATGTCATTGATTTGTAATACAGGCTTTTATGACTTTGATACCTCGGTATCTTAAAAGTGGCATCTAATGTTTTTTCTTTCAGACAAACAAGCTCTGTTTACTATCATACTTATGCTTAAAGTTTTGGGTTATCCTCTTCTTATATATATATATATAATTGTGGTTAACCTGTCTATTTATTGCCTGTCAATAATCTGGTTCTTGAGAACCTTGCGTCTCCTTCACCTGTGTCAATTTATTGATATAATTGAGCATTCATTCTATGTACCTTATCTGGGATAATTCTAATAGAATTGTTCCTTTATGCAAGCTATGTTGCATTGGTTTTCCTCCTATGCGGATATAAAACCTTTGTCCAATACAAGTATTGTGCGGAAAACTGGTCGATATTTCATATTGACGCAGTGGTCCTTTACAAACTATGCTTTACTTAATATAGGGCGAGACCACTATATTAGCTTGCCTGGTATTCATACATAGATATATGTACTCTTCGAGACTTTTCCAGAGTCTAGTAGGACTCTTCCCTGTAGGGGGCAGGAAGCTCTAACATAGTTTATAGTTAGTTGAAAAGATGTATAACGGTAACATCTTAGGTCTCTAGGTCTAGTCGACCGGGAAAAAATTACCTCCGGGGAGTACGGCACGTTCTGAGAATCCACAGATACAGTAATGCTCTGGTACACTTCCATCAGGACGACATGGCTTGAGCCCAAAAAACGGATTTTGAGCGAAGCGAAAAATCTATTTTTGGGTGAGATGGCCATGTCGTCCTGATGGACCCGCCCTTGCCTTTCTAAGAAAGGGCTGTAGGACCCCTCCCTACATACAGTATCTGTAGCACCTCGTGTACGCTACAAGGAATACAGATGGCGCCAGGATTGGCGCCAGGCACGCATACGAATCGGGGGATAGGGAAGCCTTGGGAGCGGCTCCCCTTTTTCTTTCCCGAATTCGTATCTCGCCAATCACCTCCTACGAGACGAAATCTCTGTCCAGGATGTAGATTGCCATGTGACGTGTCTAGAATACGTCCTCTGATATGTCGCGATATCCCTTTCACGAGGGATACTCGCTCCAGGAGTTAGAATTCTGGTACCTTAAGGTAAATTCTCTGGGAATATCGCCGTAGTTGTAATATACCCTAGGAAGCTACCCTATATGAACTTCCATCAGGACGACATGGCCATCTCACCCAAAAATAGATTTTTCGCTTCGCTCAAAATCCGTTATATATATATATATACATATAAATATATATATATGTATATATATATATATGTATATATATATATATATATATATATATATATATATATATATATATATATATGTATATATATATATATATATATATATATATATATATATACTGTATATAAATATATGTATATATATACATTATATATATATTATCACGGCTGGCGAATTACGCAAATTCCCCACCTCAAAAACTCACCTGCTTTATTTTACATGAATCTGTTACACTTGAAAAATACCGGAGCTTTGAGAATATTATGCAACTCCCAGACAGCAATATATATGAATATTGAATATTCAAGGGTTTCTTAGTTTACTGAAAACAATGCTATGTGATTTGTTTAAAAGAACTATTCTAAAACCAGCCTCTTACTTCAGTTCTTAATCAGGGAATCGAGAGAAGCACTGAGAAAAAAAATAGTGGTGGTCGAAATATAATCCATAAAAATTTAACATTAATACAAAAGAATTACCACCAAAAATAAATCACTTGAAGTATTAAACCTGAACTTGTCCATAGACTAAGACAAAAAAAAAGACAAAAAGAAATAAACATTCCCTATTGAAATTATACAATCACTTGTTTCACTGAAAAATATTTAATTTTGACAATCATTAAAAAAAAGTTAACATTTAGCACTTTAGTGATTAAACAATGATTAAATTTACATATATGTAACTGTAACACACGTTTTTTTTTGCTTCACACGAGATTACAGAATGGTTAAGATACATAAATACACTTCTTTGTTTAGCCCAATCTCACAAGGCCATTTACAAAATTTTATGTTAAAATGAACTTACATTAACACAGTACACTAGAATTTACATCCAATAATTTCAGCAAACGTTTGAACGACAATATACACGATATACAATGGCTAAAAATCTATAATCTCGTTTAACAGTAAAACACTATTCACACTTGAGTTGAGGGGGGTGGGGGGGGGGGGGGCTGACATTGGCTCTTATAAAGGAAAAGGCAGGATCCCTTCTGCTACCATGTGTTTGTATGATCTATATATATTGACTTAAGTTGTCTAGAAATTTCTATAAGATCATTCTCGTAGAGGGTAGGCTATAGCAGTACAAGGTTGCCAACGTAGTAATTTGAAGAAAAGGTACTAACCTTGCTTGCGAGGCAACTCTCTTTCAGCTAACTCCACCTACCTTCCTCTCGTGACTATGAAAAAATGAGTAAATCTAATTCAAGAATTTTCATGCCTTTTCTAACCACATGGAAACATGAAAGTGACATAATTCCTATGTGATTTGCTATGTGATTTGTTTAAAAGAACTATTCTAAAACCAGCCTCTTACTTCAGTTCTTAATCAGGGAATCGAGAGAAGCACTGAGAAAAAAAATACTGGTGGTCGAAATATAATCCATAAAAATTTAACATTAATACAAAAGAATTACCACCAAAAATAAATCACTTGAAGTATTAAACCTGAACTTGTCCATAGACTAAGACAAAAAAAAGACAAAAAGAAATAAACATTCCCTATTGAAATTATACAATCACTTGTTTCACTGAAAAATATTTAATTTTGACAATCATTAAAAAAAAGTTAACATTTAGCACTTTAGTGATTAAACAATGATTAAATTTACATATATGTAACTGTAACACACGTTTTTTTGCTTCACACGAGATTACAGAATGGTTAAGATACATAAATACACTTCTTTGTTTAGCCCAATCTCACAAGGCCATTTACAAAATTTTATGTTAAAATGAACTTACATTAACACAGTACACTAGAATTTACATCCAATAATTTCAGCAAACGTTTGAACGACAATATACACGATATACAATGGCTAAAAATCTATAATCTCGTTTAACAGTAAAACACTATTCACACTTGAGTTGAGGGGGGTGGGGGGGGGCTGACATTGGCTCTTATAAAGGAAAAGGCAGGATCCCTTCTGCTACCATGTGTTTGTATGATCTATATATATTGACTTAAGTTGTCTAGAAATTTCTATAAGATCATTCTCGTAGAGGGTAGGCTATAGCAGTACAAGGTTGCCAACGTAGTAATTTGAAGAAAAGGTACTAACCTTGCTTGCGAGGCAACTCTCTTTCAGCTAACTCCACCTACCTTCCTCTCGTGACTATGAAAAAATGAGTAAATCTAATTCAAGAATTTTCATGCCTTTTCTAACCACATGGAAACATGAAAGTGACATAATTCCTCGTGCTCATACCTCTTGTGTGTGATACAGCATATCTAAACAAGATTTCATAAGACTCTAACAAAACTATGTGAAATAAAATGTTAATTCTTAAAAGTAATGTAAATTTACTTATACTGCATTGAATGAAAGTATAATTAAATGAATGACAAAAGTCTTATGTAATTTAAATACATTACTTAAACCTGCATGAGGGGAGCTCACCCTACGAGCTGGCTATACATCTCTTAAATAAACAAATAAAATACTTAAATAAAATATTTACTTCTATACTAGACCAACTTCGTAAGATAGCCCTCCCCAAAAAGAATATTCATTCCGGGCCTGAGTCCAGTGATTCAGGCTGAGATAAATAATATGTAACCACTTCATCTTTACCTGATAAATGATTTACATTAATACAACATGGATGCACACATAATGACCACCTAGTTAACGTTTAATTATTATTCTTCATTTTATTAACAAAAGTTAAAGGATTGTGAAGCAAGTAAACTGTAATTTCTTCATTCTGTGCTCTGTTCACATAAACTTCACATTTTCTTATTACTGTGATTAGTGCTAGTAGTTCCTTTTCAACTGTCGAGTAAGCCTGTTAATGCTTTTTCAGCTTCCACGACATAAAACAGAGGGGTTGACGAATTCCTTCCTTGACTTCTTTTAATAGGAAAGCTCCAATCACATCGTCTGACGCATCCACTTGCATAAGGAATTTTCTGTTGAAATCCAGTGCTTTAAGTGCTGCTTATGCAATCCTAGGGTTTATATGTATTTACTTAATTTGTCTAGAAATTTCTATTAGATTATTCTGGTAGCGGTAGAGGTATGGGTGTACGACATAAGGTTGCCAACATAGTAATTTGAAGAAGGGTTACTAATGTTACTTGCAAGGCAACTCTCTTGCAGCTAACTCCGCCCAGCTTCCTTTCGTGACTTTAAAGAAAGAGTAAATTTGATTCAAAAATTTAATGCAATTTCTAACCATGTGGAAAGATAAAAAAGAAAATGACATAATTCCTTGTGCTCACACCCTCTGTATGTGATACAGCATACTTAAATGTGATTACATACGACTTCGTAGCCAAACTATATGAAGTAAAAAATGAATTCTTAAAAATAACCTAAATTTAGATATACTGAATTGAATGAAAAATACAATTAAATGAATGCTGAAAGTCTTATGTAATTTAAATACAATACTTGAACCTACTTGAGTGGAACTAGCCTTAGGAGTTGGCTATACATCTCTTAAATACACAAATGAAATAAATGAATAAAATATTTACTCTTATACTAAACCAGCTTCATAAGGATATATATATATATATATATATATATATATATATATATATATATATATATATATATATATATATATATATATATATATATATATAAATATATATATATATATACATATATATATACCTATGTATATACATATGTATATATATATATATATATATATATATATATATATATATATATATATATATATATGAATTTTTGCAGTGCTGTGACGGTCGAGGGCGTGGGGAAGTTCCAAACAGCTGCTCATTCAGTAGTGATGCGTGGGAGCCGAAGGTATGCTTGTCATAGCGGACTACAAGGTCGTTCTGTGTTAGTCGGTCGAGCACGATGCATAGTTGAGGTGTTCCTCTTTGGAGGAAGAGAACACAAGTATGTCATCCACATAACATACACAGAAGGGGGAGGTTCCCTAAGAGGCTATCAATGAGGACTTGAAAAATGCCCCCAGCCTTACAAAGGCCAAAACAGGAGTAATTGAAGGTGTATGTACTGAAGGGGGTGGTGATGACGGTCTTGGGGATGCCTTCTGTGTTCCTGGACACCTGTTTGGGGGGAACCGTGAAAGTTTCACGAAGATCTGAATGGAAAACTTTTGAGTATGACATGAGTAGGTGGGAGTAGGCATCTGTGGGTGCACTGATGTGTAAAGTAAGGTTGGACCGGCCATGTTGAAGAGGTTTCATTGATTCCGAGTCCCCGTTGACTAATCATCGGTGAGGTTTCGATGAGTACGAGTGCTCGTTGACTAATTGCCGGTGAGCACCATTAACCATGATATGAAAATGGGAAAGGAAATCTGCACCGAGGATTGGCATTGTGACGTCAGCTACGAGAAACTTCCCATTATATTTGGTGCTCCCAAACGATAATACGACGGTTTCTTAACCGTTCATGGGTATCGCCAACCCCTTCGTTGCTATCAGGCGGACTTCAGCAGACTTAGACAGACTACATCGTGTTCCGGAGAGAATGGCAAGCATCCTTGTCTATCAAAAATCGCATGTACACTCATCATATAAAAAGGAAAGATTAGTGACAGGGGAGGTCAACAATACAAGCGATGGCCTACTTACACGTTTTTTGGCCACTGACAACGGTTCACACATTTCTTCTCAGCAGCCCTGAATCTGGAGTGATAGTAGAATAACTGTGGCTAATAGGCGTCAATAAATGGTTGGAGAGGTCGGTGGTTGGTGTATGAGAGGGTGGTGGGATGCTTTGTCGCCACTAAGGCACATCATGGGGTTGGGGTCTGTGTCCTACCGTATTCACATCAGCTTAGGTCGATGTTGAATAGTTGTGCTTTTCATCAGGACTGGGGGCGTTGGTGGAGGTCTTGAAGGTGGTGAAGTGGCTGTCCAAAAGGACGTTGACTGGTCATCAAATCCTTCATTGGCAAAATATTGACATCGGGGATAGCTGGACGCACAGGTTCGAGAAGGGTCATTACCGAAAGGGTACGAAGTAGATTCACTTCACGAAAAGAGCTGTCTGTGGCAGGTTGCAGGCGAATGATACTGGTCATTTGGCTGAGGGCTAGTAAATTCTTTTGGACCCCAACAGTTGTTGAGAGAGCTAAATAAGCTTGGCTATATGGGCGGCTGGCAATGGGGAATATTGCTTCAAGAGGTATGTTTTCAGGATGTCATACGGTAATGGGGTATCCCCTTGTCCGCAAAGCCAATGTGAGATTTCTAGGTTTGTGCCCTTGGTGATCGCCGCAAGAACATGGTCTGCTTTACTACTTAAGCAAATCACACCCTTAATGCGAAACGGGAGTTCGGCATGCTGGAAACAAGGGTAAGTTTCTCCGCTGGTGAATCTCAGTTGTTGCATTGAGGCGGCGCGTGTTGAAGTGTCATGATCGGGAGGTAGCATCATCAAACAGTAGGGCGCAGCAGTAAGGGGGATAACAGGAGGGAGCGAGTCACTTTGGGGGTCATCAATTGTGCGGGAGAGTAGTTAGGTAAATGCAACTAAACTTTATTAAACAGCCATCTAGTTTTTATACAAATACTTGCGGGTAATAACGTCACAAAAAATCAAAACATGATAGAACATGAGATAGCATGTTTACACAGGTTACTCTATTAACAATGCAGGGAAGAACTAGTGATAAGATAAAAGGGCAAATCATTGCAGTGTAGGCGTATGAGCGTGATTGAAACACGTGCGGTACAACTACAGTAAGCAGTACCGAACCAACAGCTGAGCTCCCCTTACCAAATTTCTTTTTCAAGATTGGATAAAAAGTTTTTCATATATATATTCTTTTATTATCATAGGAATATTTTTCTATAACCAAAGTCAAATTAAATGCTGTAATATATTCATACTATGTAAACTGTTTACATTTATATATTAATCACAGCTTACATTTGAATAATACAAACAAGACTGAAAAATTACTAGTTACTAGTTTGTAACTTACTAAGGTACAGATCACATAAACAGAACATAAAAAGTCTTGACTAAATAGCTACAAAAAACAAAATCAAATTAGAATATACAGCTGCAGTGAAAAAAAAAAAAGCTGTACCAAAGTACCACAACCACAAGGATATCAAAACATACACACCATTAGGGTACTGAATGGCACGTCACAACGGTATACCTTAATGCTTAAGTTTGCTGTATTTGATAAGCCAATCTGTAGTATTAAGAATCGTATAAGGTCATAGAAATCGAAATTTATTATAAATGCAATCTTCCAATCCCTAATAACGGTAGCTTTGGCTATTGTAGTTTGAGTTTGTTTTTGTCTGTTCTGTCCAATTTTCTTCAGTGTTCTCGTGTATTGAATATCCCTAACCCCGTAAGTGGGGGCAGCTGATACCTAGCTAAATAGATGATGCCTATTACTTATTTATAATTACATCATCCCTTTTAACTTTCTTTGGATGTAGCTTCTGACTTTTGTTTTTCGTGCTACGAATGATATCAATATAAATTGTTGGAAACAGAATCAGATTTTTTTTCATTATATGTGCTACAGGAGTAAATATAACCACAAAAGGATGGTTATTTAAAAATGGAAAACAGATTACAGTAAGTGGATCAACTTCTTTAACCTTTTAAAGAGTGATGTATCAATTGTGTTTTTTTGTGAACAAACTATCTAACATCAGATACCGAGGACTACCTCGTTTGACCAGACACATTTCACACAATTAATTCCTAGTCCATCAACTTTTTCATCATTTAAAGATAGCAATAATGCTAGCTGACTTGGTATTCTCTGATAATGAGGATTCTAATTTCTAAAGGTTTAACTTAATCTCTTTTCTTGCAAATGCTGTTGTGAAGATGAACCCTGTAAGGTATGGTAGATAGGCAAATCCTCTATCAAATAACAATCAAAATCCTTTGCAATGCATGTGACATTGATCACCCGTTTGCGCTTTAGGGAAGTTTTTTTTAATAGGAATTGTGATGGTAACAACCCATCATTGTCATTTCTTAGCAGTAAATTTTTTCTATGGTCCATCTATATTGTCGTCTTTGCAAATATATGTATACTATTTAGTTTTTACGCCAGTATATTTTTTTTTCTCTAATAAGCATATCTCTTGTTTCTCAGTTGTTGGCAAAGAAAGGTTATCAGTGATATCTGAAACTGTTCATTTCCTAATGCGTTTAATAGCTATTTGGGGATTTGTTGATCCTTTCATGTTAGTTTAATGTTACCATTTGGTATAACTAACCTCCAGT
>NC_090744.1:90184512-90197012 GCF_036898095.1 Palaemon carinicauda
GTATTTTCTCGGAAGCAGAAACCTATTTGCACCGTCTTCTTCCAACCAGAAAAGTTTCAGTTCCTTATCGTTATGCCTTCTTACGGTGCCAAAAATGATGCTTGATAGCAAAACCCTAGTGACAAGAGCACTTGTTTAATTAAATTCTTTAGTTGGCCATGGCACCAGCCACCGATTAAGATACTACCGTTAGAGTATTTTATGTCCATTGACTGGCCATATAATATTATTTTCCATCAGTCTGTGGTTACGGCTACTTTTCCTTTGTCTACATTTACACCGAATATTTTGGCCTATTCTCCACATATTATCCTTCGTGATTACCGTTAGTTTTTCTTTGCCTACACATACACCAAGTATTCTGGTCTATTCTCTACACATTTCCATTTGCTCATATACCCAATGTTTCTTCAGTCACCCAGTTAACTACTACACTAATTGTTCAGTGGCTACTTTCCTCGTGAAAACTGTAGAAGAGACTCTCTAGCTATGACAAGTAGCAGCTCTAGGAGAATGATACTCCAAAATCATACCATTGTTTAGTCTTGGATCGTTCTATAGCCTCTGAACCATGATCTTCCATTGTCTTGGGTTAGAGTTATCTTGCTTTAGGGTACACTCGGAAACACCATTCTATCTGTTTCCTTATTTTCTCTCCTCACTGAGCTATTTTCTTTGTTAGCGCCCTTATGCTTATAGCATCCTGTTTTCCAACTTCCTACTATGGTTATGGCTTAGCTAATAATAATAATAATAATAATAATAATAATAATAATAATAATAATAATAATAATAATAATAATAGGAGAAATATTTGCTAATATCCCTTTGGGAGTGTTCATCCATTTGCTTGTTCAAGAGCACGGAAGGATGCAATAAGATGCAATATATCTTGCAAGGTCACATATAGTCAGCGCTGTTATGGGAGAAACTAGAAGTGTTAGGTTCAGATTGCAGCCAAAACACCAAATTTGGACCATATTATCCTCTTATACAAAACTATTGTTGTCTGCCGGGAGGCAGCACAGCGGAGGAATGGGGAATGTAGGCTATTAAGAGGATAAAAACTGATGCCATCTCTTGAGTTATTCCAGTATTTTCCATTATGGGTCTCTACCTTGGAAAACCCCACAATTTCAACAGTTTTAGACCGGCCGATGTATTACAATATAAATAATGTTTAGCTGAATATAATAATTGGATAATAGATTAAATAGATTTTTATTTAAAAAAATAAATGGATTATACATATATCGTAACGTTATACAAAATTTGTCATAATCAAATAAAAAAATATTTGATACAATTAATATTTTTTTTTCTGCAATCTCATGAAACTTATGAAATATACAAATATTTTATGATTGTTATTTTTTTAACAAAAATATTGTAACTGATGAAAATAAATTGACTATATTAAGTCTAGTAACAGTCTTTACAACACTTCAGAATTGATTTTTCGATTTGAATCTTGTAATATATTTATGCATTTCAAATATTAATTGTGATTATACTACTTCGAAACCATATGCCAATAAAGGGGGACATTTAACATATTTTTATTTAGAAAAGATGGATTATACATAATCATATCAAAATTGCTAAAAAAAATTTCATAGTGAATACATAAATCTTACAATAATTGTTTTCTTTTAAATCTTACTTGATTATTGAAGAATCAAAACTCTTTCTAAATTGTTAAATGTATTTAACATAACAGCTGAGGAAAGCAGCTAAACTAATGTGTCTGTTTATTAATCTTCAGATTTGATTTTTCTTGTTGAATATTGGAAGACACTGATGAATTTTAGATAATATTAGCAAATAACTAAATTATTTCGAAACCATGTAAAAGTATAATAATAATCAATATCCAATTGTCTAAATACACTAAACGCAATAACATGTACTTTGAAAACCAAAAACCAAGTTGCCTTCATCACCATTATTATTACTTTCGCCGACTTCGTTGCGAAGGTTAGGTTTTGATCGGCGTGTATTTTGTATGTCTGTCTGTGCGTTTGTGATTTTCGTAAACCAAAATGTATTTAACCGAATTTCGTAAGATTTTGTGGGATGACTGGCCATAATCCAGGGCCGATTTTATTACATTTAGAGAGTGAATGGGTCAAGTTCAAAGCAACAGAAAGGTCAAATACGTCTTTTCGCTATATCGTGGTAAATTTGTATGTGATTTGCATGAAATTAGTGCCAGAATGTGCATAATTCAATTGCCTATCTTGTGTTATACAACACGATCAAGGTCAAGGTCATAAAAAGGTAAAAAAATGTCTCTTTGCTATATCTTGGGCAAATTTCAGGAAAGTTTGTGAGATGATTGGCCATGAATGATCCAAGGACAATTTAATTAGATTTTGGGAGTAATAGGCTAGGTCACAAAAAGGTCAAAAAAGTCTTTTTACTATATTGTAGTCAATTTTTATCCAATTTGCATGAAACTATTGTCAAAGTATGCATAATTTATTTTCATTTCTTGTAATTAGGGAGTACTTGGGTCAAAGGGCAAGGTCAAGGTGAAAAGCGTCTTTTTGATATATCGTTGTCAATTTCGATCAGATTTGCATGAAACTAGTGCCAAGATGTGCATAATTCAATTGCCTATCTTGTGATATACAAGATGATATAGGCTAAGCTATGCACTCTACCGAAGCCCGGTCTAGTTGCATCTGCCTTCACACTTACAAAAGCTGGTGCATCTCACATTATCTCTGTAATTCTGTTCCACTTACACTATCCTGCACAGAACTAACACAACTGCAATGCAATATTATCGAACAGGCTTATGAAGCCTTTGTGAGAGCACTCCATAAAGGTTGTCATTCACCTTTGTCATCTTTCAAATTGCCCCAACCACTAATGTCAGGGATAGTTTTCGTGGAGCAGTTGCTTCACTTCAGAAAAACCTAACTTGTAATAGTTCCTGTTTCATATTTTGGAACAGTGTTACCTGGGTTGGTTGGATATTCTCCAGAGACCTGCATCCAGTAGTAGATAACTTATGACTTGCTTCATTTACACCCACTGCATTGCTTCCCTCCTTATACATAAGTATAAGCAAGCGTTCAATTCTATTCATATGACACACCTTGTTAAAGAAAATAGGATCATTTATTAAAGCAATCAATGTGATAGTGAGGTCTGGAGTAAAATTCCAAGATGCCCAAGCTGACTTTGATCCGTGTCCAAGAAAGTGAGATGTTTTATCACAACCAATGAGGCTATGGAATAAGGAAAGAGCCAAACATGTTGCTTGTCCAAAACCTGACCATAGATGATGAATTGCAATATCGCGATATTTTATTTCTAGTGCCAAAACTTACCTAAAGCTTTTTGAAATCAATGGCAATGAAATGATGGGAAACTAGTACTACAATATCACTATCATTAGTACGAATATATAATGCACCATGCCCCTCTTTTGCTGCTTGTCATAAATGAAGGACCTGGTGTCAGCTTCCATCTGGTTGCATGGCTTCTGATAAGCTAGTTCATATGAACTCTTGAGGAGCACTTTGTAAAGTTTGCCAGATACCATATTGAACATTATTAGTGCATAAGAACAAAATAGGTTCCTTCTTCTTATCGACATTTTTTTTCAGGAAACCATTCTTGTTATATGGAATTTTTTTGCTCTCATCACCAATTCTTGTTCTGACACTTCTCCCACAACGTAGTTGTGCTTAGGACTATATGCTGGGTACCATTTTTATTTGAGTTTTCAAATATGAGATTATGTGTAGTATTACATACTCAAGTGGTTTCCTGTGAGAGTGGGGCTGTGTGATGTTGCCATGGTTTTTCAACTTGTTTGTTGATGGAGTAATGAGAGAGGTGAATGCTCGAGTATTTGGTCAAGGATTAAAACTGATAGACGAGAGTGATCATGATTGGGAGGTAGATCTGTTGTTGTTTGCGGAAGATACTGTATTGGTTGCAGACTCGGAAGAGAAGCTTGGTCGATTAGGGACAGAGTTTGGAATGGTATGTAAGAGAAGGAAGTTGATAGTTAATGTGGGTAAGAGTAAGGTTTTGAGATACACGAGAAGGGGGGGGGGGGGGTTGTGAGGTTGAATATCCTGTTGATTGGAGAGTTACTTTAGGAAGTAGATCATTTTAAGTTCTTGGGGTCTGTTTTTGCAGCAAATGAACGAGTGGAAGCAGATGTACGTCAGAGAGTGAATGAAGGATTGAAATTGTTGGAGGCATTGAAGGGAATGGTAAAGAATAGAGGGTTTTTATATGAGAAAGTGACTGTACCAACTGTGATGTATGGATCGGAGTTGTGGGGAATGAAAGTGACGGAGAGACAGAAATTGAATGTGTTTGAGATGAAATGTCAGAGGAGTATGGCTGGTGTATCTCGATTCGATAGGGTTAAGAACGAAGTATTGAGGGTGAGAACAGGTGTAAGAGATGAGTTAGCAGCTAGAGTTTATATGAATGTGTTGAGATGGTTTGGCTCTGTTGAGAGAATGAAAAGTGGCTGTTTGCTAAAGAAGGTGATGAATGCAAGAGTTGATGGGGTAAGTACAAGAGGAAGGCCAAGGCTTGGGTGGATGGATGGAGTAAAGAAAGCTCTGGGTGATAGGAGGATAGACGTGAGAGAGGCAAGAGAGGATGCTAGAAATAGGAATGAATGGCAAGTAATTGTGACGCAGTTCTGGTAAGCCCTGCTGCTTCCTCCGGCGCCTTGGTGACCGCGGAGGTACCAGCAGTAGGGGATTCAGCGTATGAAACTTTGTCTGTGGTGGATAACGGGTGAGGGTGGGCTGTGACACCCTAGCAGTACCAGCCAAACTTGGCTGAATCCCTCGTGAGGCTAGGAGGAGTGGAGAGAGGAAAGGTCCCATTTCGTTCATTTGTTTGATGTCGGCTACCCTTCATAATTGGAGGAAGTGCATTGGTAACTAGAGATTACATACTCACAGAAAGTTTTCATTTTGTAGGGAACACCATGCTGCTAGGTTTAACACCACATCAGTGACTAGAATGACTTTCTGGTTGATCTGTTGATGAATGAGTACATTGAAGGATGTCTGATTTTACAACAGTTCAAAGCATACCTTTGTCTACTAGGCTTAATGGTTGTCGCGGTAGTGGGGAAGGGCGAGGCGGGTATTCCTATATGTATACCTTAGCTACCTTGTTTGTAGATGAAATCTGTGGTATAATGGACACCAAACAGGTGTATTTTAATGGAGTGAGAGGAAGATCTGTGTGATAAAAGCCATACTTAATGTGATGCTCATTAAGAGTTGATTGTACTTATCCAGAATTTAGTACTTCTGCTTGAGATAAGATCGTGGTCCAACCAAAACTCCGTAGTAGCTTAATCATCATTAGGTGCATTTTGTCCTCAATGAGCAATGCTCCCATCATGACTACCATTTTGTCCTCCCCAAGAGGACTTATATTTCCACTGAAACAGTTTGGTTACTTCATACAGTGACTGATCTGCTCCAAGAACACTTGTTTTTCCTGAGTTAAAAAAAAAAAAAAAAAAAAAAACATGGTGCCTTTTATTGTTCATTCTATGATATACTTCATTGACGATACATATGTAGCTTTCTTAGGAAAGAGAGGATATATACTTATCTATGCAGGAGGTTTCACACTATCACCACTGGCTAATCTTAAGTTGTACCCAAACCCGAGAATGACATCATCTTTGTCAAGATTTTTGTGTTTCAACAGTTTAGATGTATGCTTCATCTATGCTTCATTCTTTACCCAGGGATGTGTTTTATTGTGATGTGGTCTAAGAGGATTATCACCAATATCTGGTGCAAATAAATCAGTCTGAGCAAGCTCGACTTGAGCCATATCATAGGAATTTGGTCAATGTGGAATTTACTTAGCTGAAGAATTTATCTTGGATGCAGGATGTTTCACTCGAAAGTTAGCATTTGATAGATGATTCATAACACTTAGGGCTTTTTCATAAAACTCGCTTTGTGAGAAGTTTCCATGAGATTTACTTTCCAAATGATTAATATCTTGTGGTGAAAACCTTCCGTTTGACTTTTTTGGAACTACTATTCTATTCTGTGTATGACATGCATAAACTGTCTGTGCTATATCTTGCTTTACTTCCATAACTCAGTTGTAAAATACAGAGATACCATATGTGTTTCTGATCTCGTTTTGGGTTCCGTTCATTCCATGTCCATGGTGGAATACACCTTGGTATGATGGCAATGAGGGTTCCAGGTCCTTACTGTGTCATATTTCTGGTAACTTGACTTCGTGATGTGTGCTTTTGGTAGTATTAGATATTAAGGGATGTGAAATGCCAGTTATTATTCTTTCTCTTGAACTTAGAACATTGTTATTTTCAGTTGCCTGATGATTGTAAATATATGATGCACCTTTAAGCACTACGCTGATAAATTCCTCATCTTCGTCAACAGAAGTTATGAAGCAGTTAGGCAAAAAAGAAGATTCAAATGTATTCTTGTATTGCTTACACAGCTTATATAGTATCATAGCAGTCCTCATCAAGGTGATTTTACCTTCCTGACTTACTTGAGAGTAGTATGTTTCAGAAAACTCATCAACAGCATTTTCTTTGTGAGACATATATAGTTTTTCTACTCTTATTGTCTTTGGAGAAGGCCTCCCATTCAGGTAGTGAACTAAGAAGATAATCTTGAATTGAGTTGCATGTGGTTCTTTATTCCTTATTCCTGCATAAGCTTTCGATACATATTTTGCAGTTCCGATAACTTGAATATAGCAAAAGGTGCAGCTGCAGTTCTTGCAATTTGTGGTATAATAAGTAGGGTGATAATAAAAGATTGCAGCATATCCTTCTACTGTAACAGATGGTCTTCTAATTAACTTGAAATTACTTATTGCTTGAGCTCATTTTCTTAGGTTAGAGTCGACTGCATCAGTAACCTTGTTAAAGTTACCATTTATCATTTCACAGAATACACAAGAGGTTCCACTTGTATGAGACTCAAATTCTTTAGATGATCTAAGACTTAGGGACTCTGCTCAGTAGTAGAGCCTTTGTTTGCATTTCTCTAGCCCATCTGAGACATGAACTGCTAAAGTAAGTCCTGCAGAGCTTGTGATATCTTGCATTATGGGACTTCAGAGTCTTTGCAAACCCTAAAAAATCATATAGTTGACTAACTGACACAATGATACCAGGAGAAAGTTTATTAGGACTAATAGCATTGAAACCTTTCAGGGCTCTCTTAAGTGATAGCCCCCCCCCAGGTGCTGAAGCCTTAATGAGGATGGGGGGCTTAGGGATTAGCAGCTGGGCTCTAATGAACAGTGGGAACTACTTCCCGCTGGACCTCGGTGCCCAACTGTTTATCCAACTAAATCAATCAGCACTTTCTCTTTTCCTTATGGTTATTTCTTTTTTTTCCCATCTCTTCCTTTTGGGCATGATATTGTTGACGACTTTGGCTTGTTTGATTATACTTTGGCTGCTGCTTTGCATTTGGCACAGTGAGGGAGGGACGGCATTCCATCTCAACCTGTGCCAATTTAGATGCCATCACCCTCTGGCAGACCCCATTGGGTGCAGACCTACTCTGTTAAGAGTTGGGCTCCCGTGATCCGATTTTAAGTCACCCATATTTGCGGGTAATGGGTGACGCCAGGCATTGGAGTCGCTGGTGGGAGGGGCTAACCATCCCCGCTGACCAGTGTACGCCCACCTTAAGAGAGGCAGCCCCTCTGTAATAGAAGACTGGTCCCCGGTGAAACCTCTTCTCGTGTTGGGCCACATGGGATAGGAGGACTGATATCCTTCGATAAGAGGTGGATAATCCGGCTTGCTCTTTTCAAAAAACCCAACACCTCTGATGATGACATGAAAAGGACAAACTTGGACCTTGGTATTGACAACCCCAACTCAGGTTCTAATATTGTAACATTAGAACCTTACTCGTGTCATGTAAAAAATTATCATAAGAATATATTAGAGAAGAAGAGAGAGAAAGCAAGAAGTGATGACAGGACAGAAAAATACAGAAAAGACGAAATATTACTTGGTCACTATGAGGTAGTAAATTATGAGAAAATTTTAAACTGAAATTTGAAAATGGAAGACATGAGCGTGAAAATGTTTTTAAAGCCAACAGGGAAATAGTAAATAAATTCTTCCTCAAGGAAATGGAAGTCTCCTGATAGAGACACTGTCCCCAATTCAAAATGAAAGATTAAAAGCTTCTTCAACATTGGATGGTTATAATGTCAAATGCTTTTCACACCCCTTTTTTAACCAGAGTAGGGGTGTGATATATGCGCCAGAATTGTTAAAGCTAGAGAAAAAAGAAATTGAGAATGAACTGAAAGATCAAGGAGTAGTAAAATTTGTAAGAATGAGAAAGAGAGTCGGAGAACAACGTGTCCCTCTCGCTACTTTGGTTTTAACTTTAGACCAGTGTAGACTACCCAATACTATTAAAGCTCGATGGTTATCTTTGAAGGTGAAACCATACATCCTTTCACCATGGTGATGCTACCATTGCCAAATGTATGGCCACCTAAGCCAAAAATGTAAAGAAAAATTAAATAATAAGCCTGGTGTCTATGCAAACTGTGGCAAAAAATAGTCACAGAGCTTGTATAGAAAGTCCCTGCTCTATTCATTGTGGGGAAGCACACCCAGCAACATCAAAAAGTTGTGTGAAGTTTATTTTTGAGAAAGAAATTCAGGCCATTCGAACCATGGAAAGGGTTATTTTTAAAGAGCCTCGTAAAAGACCTATTGAAAAACAAATAAAACCAGGGCAACCTTTTTCATTGGTTTTGAAAAAAGTTTGCCTAAGCACAATGACAAAAATATTATCCCAGGTTCCAAAAGAAAAAAAAGATTTAAGGGTGGTGTGGTTATACAAGATGAAAGCTCTATTGTAAATCTGAGTCAGGAAAGTGTAGAAAAATCAAAACAGGTATTGGAAGATACTCAGAAACCTTCTGGATCCAAAGAAAGCTCAGAACATCTGCTTGAAGAACAGAATAAAGATAATCTAATGCAACTTGCATCATTTGAAAATATTTTAAGTCTGGCTAAAAGTGCTGTAAATATTGACATAAACACGTCATTAGACAATTCCAACATGGAAGAAGACAGTCCATTACCTGAAACTGTCAATCATCCTAAAGAAAATAAGAAGAGAGAGAGAGAGAACCCCAGAAGGGAGACCGCTAGGAAATATTGATAAAGAATCAGCATTAAAAACTTTCCCCATAAGAAATGCCCCTAAGATAAAACGTTTACATAAAAATAAATCATAATTTGCACTCATGGATAGCAAACCCACGATACTTCAATGGAATTGGCAAGGCCTTAGAGCTAAATATAAATCTTTGAAAAGACTGATAAAGGAAAATTTCCCAATCCTATTATCCTTGCAAGAAAAAATGTTAGCCCAAAGTAAAGTATGTCCCAGAGAATATTCATTTTATCATAATGAAATCCAGGAACATGAAGGTAGACATGGTGGGTGTGTATTACTGGTGCGACGAGATGTCATCCATAACAAGATTAGTTTACAAACAAATCTTGAAGCAGTAGCCATAAAAATGCATTTAAAACGAGCATGCACCATATGTTCCATATATCTGCCACCCAATCGAGGTGACCAAAACCTAAAGCAAGAACTTGATAACTTGATAGATCAGCTTCCTAAGCCATTTTTACTCTTGGGAGACTTTAACGGGAGACATCCTATGTGGGGGGATATTATTTTCAACTCCCGAGGCAATCTAATTTTTTCTTTCATTGAAGAGAAAGAGCTTGCTGTTTCGAATACTGGAGCACCAACACATTTTCATGTACAAAATGGAACCCTTTCATCTATAGATATCTAATTATGCACTCCTGTGTGATTTTTCAATTTTTCAATGGAAGTAATGGATGAAGGTATTGGAAGTGACCATTTTCCAATCGTAATTAAATTAGTTGATGAAATAGCTGCGCCAGGATGTCCAAGATGGGTAATTAATAAAGCTAATAGGGAATTGTTTACTGTGCTTACATTGTTAGAAATTGATGCTGATAATTTTCCCACTGTGGAGGAAGCCCTTGAGTTTTTGAATAAAATCATTATAGATGCCAGTAATAAGTCAATTCCTCGAACTACAGGTCAGTTTACACGAAAACCGGTCCCTTGGTGGAATATTCAATTTCGAATAACTCGTAAAGCTATGAGCGCTGCATTTACTCGATATCGGCGTCATCTATGGAATTATTACTTAATTTGTTATAAGAAAGCAAGAGCCAAGTTTAGATACCAAATCAAACAGGCCAATATCGAGTAAATACAGCTCTCATAGCTTTACGAGTTATTCAAAATTGAATATTCTAACAAAGGACTGGTTTTCGTGTAAAGTGACCTGTAGTTCGAGGAATTGACTTATTACTGGCATCTATAATAATTTTATTCAAAAACTCAAGGGCTTCCTCCACAGTGGGAAAATTATCAGCATCAATTTCTAACAATGTAAGCACAGTCTTGGATAAACTCTATATCCAAAATTAATTGGAAGACTAACTTAACGAAGGTCTGGACAAAAATAAGAAAGATTAGCGGAAAACATATACCTCTGCTATCACCTGTAATTGAATGTAACGGTCAAATGTTACAAAATCCAGAGAATGTAAGTGAAGCATTTGCAGATCATTTTTCAAAAATCTCCTCAAAAAATCCTACATCTATGTATCACCAACAACGTAGACAAGAAGAGAATCGCCCTTTCGACTTTGGAGCTATAAGAATAGAATCATATGATTCGCCTTTTAGCATGAAAAAGCTTTTGTCAGCCCTGTCTACGTGTAATGATCCGGCTCTTGGAATTGATAATATCACCCATTCAATGATTAAACATTTACCCATAGAAACTAATTTTTTTTTTACTCAGTATCATCAATAGAATTAGGAAAGAGAGTCTATTCCCTAATATTTGGAGTATTTGTATAATTTTAATCTTTTTGAAACCTGGAAAAGATAGAAAAATTATGACCAACTATCGGCCGATTGCATTTACATCTTATATATGTAAATTGATGGAAAAGATGGTGAACGTACGACTGGTATGGGTTTTAGAACAGAAAGGACTTATTAACCCCTCACAATGTGGCTTCCGACGAATGCGATCTTGCATTGATGTCTTAGCAAAATTAGAGGCATCAATTTGTGAAGCTTTTGCCAGCAAAAAGCATCACATATCTATTTTCTTTGACTTGGAGAAGGCATACGATACCACTTGGAGACATGATATTCTTCAAACCATTTATGAAATTGGCTTGAGAGGGGAACTGCCAATGTTTATTAGATTGTTCCTGAGTAACCGTCAATTTAAAGTTAGAGTAGGAAATACATTTTCATCAATTCATAATCAAGAAGAAGGCATTCCACAAGGCAGTGTCCTTAGTGAAACATTTTTTGCCTTATCCATAAATGGCATTAGTAACGTAATCCCTCATGATGTCATGCACACCTCATTTGTTGATGACCTCTCTATCTCATTTGCAGCATCACGAATAGATGTTGCCAAAAGAAAGATTCATCTAACTATTAGTGGGGTAGCAGAATGGGCTGCCAAACGAGGATTCAAGTTTTCAGCTTCGAAAACTGTGGCGATGCATTTCTGCCGTATAAGAGGTATTCATCCGGACCCTGACTTATACATATATGGGAAAAGAATTTCTTCCAAATATGAGACCTGGTTTTTAGGGTTATTATTTGACAGTAAGTTAACATGGGTTCCTCATATTAAAAATTTGAAAGTTAAATGTATTCAGTCTCTTAATTTGATTAGAATTTTATCCCATACTTCTTGGGGTGCTGATCGAAAGGACCTTCTAATGCTTTACAAAGCATTAATTGCATCTAAATTTGCATATGGATTTGAAATATATTCCTCAGCAACAAAAACAACATTGGAGTTATTAGACTCTGTACAAAATGCTGGAATAAGACTAGTAGATGCTTGTGAAATGCCTTTGGAGCTTCACCGCCAGTCATCGCTGGTTCGATACTGGTTTAGACTTCAGAAGCTGCCAAAGTTACTCACATATGAAACAGTTATCAATTTAAAATGTACTATCTTTTTTATGATAATCATCCTAGATACCCTAAACCATTAGGGTATAGAGCTTTAACAAACTTGGAGGACTTTGAAATCCCCAAGGGTAAAATTCTACCTGTAGAGTACTCTAAAGTACCTCCAAGGAATCTACCCTCTGTAGATTTCTGTAAATGTATATTAGATTCAAAACAAGAAACATCCAAGGAGATAATGAGAATTACTTTCTTGGAGCACATAGAATGCCATAAGGACTCTGTTTTTGTTTTTACGGATGGATCCAAGTCCAGCGGTGGCGTTGAATTTGGGATATATTTTTCAAATTTTAATCAAAGTATTAGATTACCTAACCAAGCATGCATTTTCACAGCTTTGTAGTAGGTTGGCCAGGGCACCAGCCGCCCATTGAGATACTACCACTA
>NC_090744.1:90202012-90219512 GCF_036898095.1 Palaemon carinicauda
ACATATATATGTATAAATATACATATATATATGTATATATATATATATATATATATATATATATATATATATTTCCTTGGTCTAAGATTTCTTTACCAATCCCTTAACAACCTGTTTCATTTAGGGCCAAGAGAGACAGGCCCCTCTTTGTAATAGATATCAAACATATTTCAATCGATTGTCCTGTTTTTAATCTTCAGAGGACTACACATTTTTTCCACGACAAACCTTTAAGAGGTATACTGGGGAAAATTGTAATACCCTGAACTGGAAATAATTTATACAGAGCATTGGTTTATATCATGATCTTTAATCAATTTTATTAATTTACTTATTTAATCCTTTCAATCCTTCCTTATTTTGCATTTTGATATTATTACATGAAAGTTGTGTGATTTAAGTTAAAATGATACCTAATGTTGTTAGAGTAAGGGTATGGTTGATTAATTTGCATTATACAGCGCTGAATGGCTTTTGATGCCCCAGTACTTGGCTTAAGGCCTAAATTTTATATTCAATTCAACTCAATCTAAAGTATATTTTATAAATTCATAATCTACTTGCTGTAACTTCCCAATCTGATTTATGGTTCTAACAATCCGATTACCAATTATTCTGTAATTTTCGCTTTTCCGCTTTCCATAGACTGACTAAATCCATAGAGGATTCATTGGCCAGTTCCTTGTGATGCGCAGTGCCTCTATAACTAAGGCAAATGACCCTTGCCAGTCCATACTAATTTCAGTAAGATTATCCACTAGGCATCAGGAGTAGAAACGGAAAAGACATCTTGTCTATCGCCTTAAACCCAATTCGTCACCCTGCTGCCAGGGACTGCATCGAGATTCAGGGGGGCATTTTCTCCACACCCAAGGTTCTCGTTACTCATACAGATTGTTCATCCGCTTTTATAACCCCGGGCAAACAAGGATTGCTAAGATATACCACATATATATATATATATATATATATATATATATATATATATATATATATACTGTATGTATATATATATATATATATATATATATATATATACATATATATGTATGTATATGTATACTGTATGTATATATATATATATATATATATATATATATACATATATATATATATATATATATATATATATATATATATATATATATATATATATAGTAAGAAGTAGGTTGGCCAGGGCACTAGCCACCCATTGATAAACTACCGCTCTCATATTCTATGTTTGAGCTCCCCCAGGTCCCTCAGTGTGAGGCACCTCGTATATCCACCAGAGAGTTGCTAATGCATCTTCCGGTGTATTTTGTATCTTCCAGTCTTGGAAGGTCTGGGATGCATCTTAGGTATTTATCGAATTTATTCTTAAACACATCTACGCTCACTCCTGATATGTTTCTTAGATGAGCTGGCAGCGCATTAAATAGTCAGTGCATTATCGATGCTGGTGCGTAGTGGATTAATGTCCTTTTGCGCCTTCCTTAGTTTTCCTGGTATAGTTTTTGGCACTATTAATCTACCTCGGCTTGCTCTTTCTGATATTTTTAACTCCATGATGTTTTCAGTAATTCCTTCTATTTGCTTCCATGCTTGTATTATCATGTAGCGTTCTCTTCTCCTTTCTAGACTTTATAGTTTTAAAAATTGCAGCCTTTCCCAGTAGTCAAGGTCCTTAACTTCTTCTATTCTAGCAGAGTTATGGGGTCCTTTGACTAGCCAGACAGTACTACATTGGATCCTTCTCTCTGGTTACGTTGTACTTTCCTTTTGCATACACATACACCAAATAGTCTGGCCTATTCTTTACAGATTTTCTTCTGTCCTCATACACCTGACAACACAGAGATTACCAAACAATTCTTGGTCACCCAACGGGTTAACTACTGCACTGTAAATGTTCAGTGGCTACTTTCCTCTTGGTAAGGGTAGAAGAGACTCTTTAGCTCTGGTAAGCAGCCTCTCTAGGAGGACACTCCAAAATCAAACCATTGTTCTCTAGTATTGGGTAATGTCATAGCCTCTGTACCATGGTCTTCCACTGTCTTGGGTTAGAGTTCTCTTGCTTGAGGGTACACTCGAGCACACTATTCTATCTAATTTCGCTTCCTCTTGTTTTGTTGAAAAAATTTTATATTTTATATAGGAAGTATTTATTTTAGTGTTGTTGCTGTTCTTGAAATATTTACTTTTTCCTTCTTTCATTTCCTTACTGGGCTATTTTCCTTGTTGGGCCCCCTGAGCTTATAGCATCCTGCTTTTCCAATTAGGGTTGTAGCTTAACAAATAATAATAGTAACAATAATAATAATAATAATAATGATAATATTATATATATATATATATATATATATATATATATATATATATATTATATATCCTATAAGCCAGAAATACATTTTCATATGCAATTCACTCTGCCTCGGGATCAGAGAACCAAGGGGGAATTACCTTTGTGATAATAGCTTCATGTTGGCCATGGATTCGAACTCTGACCAAGGAAACTGAGGTTCCAGTGACTTATGACGGGCACACATAGAGATAAAAATTGATTACAACTCTTCCATACATATTCCTGTCGAATTCACGTTTTGTACTAAGAATTAAATTCAACTCATCTCCACCATTGTAATCTGTTGATAAGTTTGCAATACTTGGCTATGTTTAAGGATAATTTTTCTCATTTAAATATGTATATTCATATATTCATATAAGCCAGGAATGCTTCTTAATATCGAATTCACTCTTCCTCGGCATTGGAGACCCAAAGAGAAACTAGCTTTATGATAATACCTTCTGCTTGGCCGTAGATTCGAACTCGGACTAAGGAAGTTCTTTTAAATCTATAAACCAACAAACCTGATAAATGGAAAGAGATTGTAACTAATCATTCAACATATGTCTTTATTTTCCTCAAATGAATAAAAGAACAATACAATAGATATACAGCATACTGCGTCAATGAGAAAAGAAAATTACCAGTTTCTGCTCACGAGATAATTTTGTACTGGAGTCGAAATAAGAATAAAAATTCCTCACTCGAATTTCTCATCCCTCTACTCAAACCGGAAATCAACAAGGAAATACAAAAATCTTAAAGCAAAAATAACTGTTTCATATGTGTGTAAAACTTATATCTTTCAATTTCTTTACTTGCACACACATCTCCCTGCTCATTTCACTATCAGTAGAAGAAGGTATCTTCCATTGTCACTCTTTGGGGACTGAAGTATTTCCATTGACAGTTTCACCTCTGAATGGAGTATCTTATATTTATCTTATTCAAAGATATTTATCGACACATAATTACCCACAGTTTTGCAAGATTTGTTTAATTACCTTCACGTATCAATTATATTTTATGCGCTGCAAACAGGAATATTATTTGAATTATATATATATATATATATATATATATATATATATATATATATATATATATATATATATATATATATATATATATATATATATATCTTTAAGAGCAATATTTTAGCATATAAACTGCAAGGTCATTAAGAAATATGGTATTACTGTTTCTAATATTTCAGAGACAGTAAAGGGAAGACCAGAAAGGTGTTTGAATTTCCATGAGTATTTTCCCTCCTTAGTGCGGCACGTTGGCAACAGATGGCACTGGTCAGTTAGGACTTTTCTTTATATTTGGACTAGTAAAAAAGAGCGCTTATGATGAATGGGGTTTGCCGCTACCACTGAATTATGATAAACACATATAGTATGTAATTAAAATGCATATTTTGTACAAAAAATAATACCTACAGTAGTGTACTATTGTCACTTCAGAGAGGTTTCTCGTCTTCCCTTTTACAATCTTTGCTGGTAATTATAGTAAGGTTAGCTCTGTGAATAATTGCTAGTTTATTTAGTCTGTCTACCAGAAATTGTTATTAAAGTTGTTTTGTAATTGATCATAATTTCCCTTGGTTAAAACGATGAATATCTTTGAAGACATTTTGTCACATTATAAAAATAGATGGATAGTTGAACAATAACTTGAATACAATGTAAAACTAATGACAATAACTCTCTCTCTCTCTCTCTCTCTCTCTCTCTCTCTCTCTCTCTCTCTCTCTCTCTCTCTCTCTCTCTCTCAGAAAACCGGAATTGGAAACCTCATCAGCTATGCTTCAGAGAACACTGCTCTTAGCGGCCTTTGCTGCCTGTATTTCAGCGCTTCCGCTGCCTGAATGTAAGTAAACAAAGAGCCTCATAAAATGTTGCCTTTTCTGTGTTCTCATTTATGCAATTGATTATTGTTGCTTACTATAGGCATTCAATTAATTTTACCTACTCATTTCTTCCAGCGCCACAGTGTAAGATAATTACTAGCCAACTGCAGAAGGCGTGGAAAAGCCTTGGGACCCACACATGTTTCCTCGCATCTCCGATTTGAACCATTCTCACAACGAAACTAGGTTAGATATGAATAAGATAATGATACGTCAATCTCGTTTTTTGTTATCTTTCTAGAGAGAGAGAGAGAGAGACAGTACATTTAAAAGATGTTATACTTTATATACTCTATGAACATTTTCATTCAACTGGATACGTCTTTATTTTCAGCCTTCACTTCGACTTCAAAAATGTGATATTTGGTGGGTTTTCAAATGCTACCTGCAGGTACTGCAAAAACTTTGACAGCCAGACGGTAAGAAGAGTTCTAAGGATATTTTCAATTGGTAACTCATCATATCTTATTTTGGAAGGAAGCTAAGTTTAAAGCAAGTGAATCGATGAGCTGCATTTAAGGGGCACGACTCAGCCCCATCAAAACAATGTTATTTTGGTGTCATTTCAAACTTAATCTATTTTTGTTTTTTTGTTTTTTCAACCGATTTTCATAATCTAAAAAGAATTCCAAAGAAAATTTTCTTAGATAAAAGTTATAGAAAAGATTTCTAATAGTGTTGTGTTGGCGCATTGGAAATGTCCCTCCTTGGCGATCTGCTGGACTGGTGTTCGAGACCCGCTCAATCTAGATGGTTTCTCGTAGTGTAAGCATCCTTACCATACTTGTAAACTAAGGATGGAGGCTGCTTGTTGAGTCATCAGCAGCCACTGCTGATGGGGGGCCTTTAAAACCTTTAAACCACATATTTTTCATTTGTATTTTTTCTGAACATTGTGGCAATATTGATGAAGATTGCTATTTTTCATATATAAGCTCTTATGATTTCCCAAAACCTTTCCATGAATTTTTGGAGCATAGAATCTCTTAGTTTTTTTCGTATACAAATGGTAAATATTGGTTAATGAACAAAAATGTAGTTTCAATTTTTCTCTGAAAATTTCATATTTCGAGAAAGCCATTATTTTTTTCTTCCAGAAATTAACTGATTGACCTTATTGGGAGTTATTCTGGGCTTTTAGCGGTAATTATAATCATCATATTTCAGGGTTATTTACCTAGCAGAGATAAGCCAATCTCCTCAAATCCAGAAATATATACGTTAAGAATATCAAATGCCCACACACGAGTAAGATGTTTCTAGCTCAACATATTCTGGTTAACCTACTTTCTGGACTAATTCTTACTTTTTATTCATATTTAGCTATTCTCTCTTTGAATATAACCATAACAAAAAAATTCAAATATATGATTGAACATAGAAGGAAATACGATGAATATACCCTAGAAAAACGTGCAACAAAAGTTCAACTTAGGATGTAATCAAGAAATATAGAAAACCAAGAATCACCTATGAGGTGCTAGAGAGAATTGATTATTAAAAACTAATATAAAAATCTTTTACTCAAACTCTTGAAGAAAAAGTATATAAAATACGTATTTTTGGGCTCAGGCCATGTCGTCCTGATGGAAGTTCCTTCATTAGTAGCTTCCTAGGTATATTTGACTACAGTGATATATCCCAGAGAATTTACCAAAGGTATCCAGAATTCTAACTCCTGGAACAATATCCCTTAAAATTTAAAAGGGATATCGCGTATATCAGAGGACATATTCTTGACACGTCTCATAGCTATCTACACCCCCAATAGCGTTTTCGCTTCGAGAGGGAAAAAGTGGCAAGAATTTAGGAGAGTCGTTAAAGAGGCGATACTCTCGACACTCCTACTGTACTGTAAATAGTGCGCCGAATCGCCACCGCGAGACGCCACCAAGCCATTCTTTCGTTTGTAGCTTTGCTGACCGGTGTTATCCCGTGTTATCTCTCACTATTTTGGAAGTATTTCGTCGCTACGATGTCTTCACCAGCCTCATCATCTTCTAGAAAGTTAAGTAATATCTTTGGATTGTGTAAATGTAAGCTCTTGCCAGTTTTACTCTTCGATTGAGATCGTAATTAACGTAACAAGAGCTGTTGCCAGCTGGATGGCGTCATGGACGCACTCGTTCTTCTTGTTCATTTAGTTAGCAAGAATGATTTCCCGGCATTATTTCGCTTGAATAACTTTAGCTATTTAGATATTTAGCTAGAGAATTTTATATTATGTCATTGTTGTCGTGGATTTGGCTATTTATGATCGAGCCTCACGAGTGCTAAGCTTCCTAGCCTAGGCACCTACGCACTTCATGCATGATATAACCTTCCTGGTAAGTTTTATTGAAGCTCAGGCAATATTTTATACAATTAAGATATTACTGTATAACGTTTTCCTCTTCCAAGATAGTATACAAGAGAGTTTCGGTGAACGATTCTCTATGCTCCTAGACTTAATAGCCTAGGGGCTTTAGTATACTTTCTTACATGTACCTCGTTGCTCTTGTATTGTATTTTAAGGGGAGACTGACACCTCCTATACCTTTTAAGTCGATACTATCTCTAACGAGATCTAAGAGCAATTCCCTTTCCCTCTGATCAGCTTAGGCTACCCTCAGTTAACTTTGCTGTGAACTGTGTTCTGGCAAAATTTTCTGGGGTGTTTCGTCTATTTCTCTTAACCACTGACTCGGTTTTGAGCTGAGAACGGAAATCAGATTAATTCTGTGTTAGGCATCCTATTGTCTTGGTGAAATGGCTTCCCAAGTCAGGTTAGGTTGCCGTTCAGGAGGCTAGTCCTCCCTTGGCCATACTGGAGGTTCTTGTATATCAATTTCCTCCTTCCTCGGTCTGGCAGACAGTCCTGTACTAGTAGATCTTAGTATGAAGAAATGATTTCTTCCTTACTTAAGATCTCTGGTGAGATTGTGTCCTATGGCCGCTTTCTCACTTATCTAACCTAACCTGGGGAAATGATTTCTCCTACTTGAGGTTACTTTATGAGATCAGAATCCTTCAAGTTAGGTAATGCTCTAGGGCTTTACCTTACTTTTAGGACTTTTACCCCTTCCCCACTGTCTCTTTTGTGTTGGATGAACCATCACCCTTCTTGCCATTGTTCTACATTTGACCCTACGGGTAATCTATAGAATTGGCCTGAGGTTCCCTGTCTGCTGCTGGCTGGGCCGGCTGCCGGCAGGTACCCTCATATCATTGAGTGTGCTCTCCAGTCCTCCCTTGGACTGCCTTCCATACCCCATATGAATGGGATATGGTTGAGTGGAAGCCCAAATATAATTCCCCCTTCCACTTGCACCCTCTTTCGGGATGTAGGCCGGCAAGGCTGAGCCTTTGCCGTCCCCCATCCTCTCTTTCTCTCTGCCTTTCCATATACTGGGCCGGCCGCCGGAAGCTAGTAGCTGTCGTTGGCCATGTTGGGTGTCTGTCAGCCGGCAGTTACTCTGCCGCCACTTGCCTGGGTGTCGCTGATCGACAACCCAACGACAATGAACATACTATGACCGGCTGCCGGCAACTGAGTTGTCAGCCACCCAAAATTTGTATAATTGCCGCTGGTTGCCGCCGGGTCTGACTTGACAGTGGGATCCTTCGCCTGCCGGCTGGCAGAGCGGCAACTGCCGACCTGCCGCCCACTATTTTGAAGACAGTATCTGTTTCAAATAGCCCAGAATAGGAGCGGCATATGTCGGCTAGGCCAGCATATGCCGGAAGGCCCGGCACATGCCGGCAGGCCCGGCACATGCCGGCAGGCCCGGCACATGCCGGCAGGCCCGGCATATGCCGGCAGGTCCTGGCAACGCGGCATATGTCGGAAGGCCCGGCATTTTCCGGCGGGCCCGACATATGCCGGCGGGTCCGGCAGATGCCGGAAAGCCCGGCAATACTGGCGACATGCCGCCGCAAGTCAATGCTGTAGCCCAAAACTTTTCCAACTTACAAGTGGTTCATGGGCAGCCAATTGTGAGACCATCACTTTTAGGGAGTGATTCTCCCTACCAATTAATGGTTATTTTCCCCTATATTGAACATGGAAGATTGTGTTAAGAAGACACCTCAGGGCATCCAATTAGAGGACAACATGTCTGTTGTCTCGGAGGAGACTGAGAACAATCTCCTAGTGGATGAACTGCAGCAGGAGGATGAGATACCTCCTGAGACTGGAGTCGAGATAACCGAAACGATTTCGGTATCGTCTGCAGTGGTGACTGAACCGACGCCTTCGACTTCTTCCACCGCACCTTAGTTAGATTCTATTACAAGTACGCTACACTGGCTACTGTCCATGGTGCAGGACATTCGGAAGAAATCGTCCGAGAAAGAAGCATCTTTCCGGACAGAGATTCATCAGCTAGTTGCATCACGTTTAGCCCCGAAGAAGTTAAACGTTAAGGACCTCCCCGCCTTCTCTGACGTTAACCCATGGAGGTACGCAGAGCATATGCCTATGTTGGGGGGGAAGATCTTCCTCTCAGAGAAACTGGGAACAGTTCCAGTAGAGGAAATTGAATTTTGGCCTAGTAAAGGGGCCTATCCGGATTGCTATGTCCGTCTGAGGACGGAACCAGCATCCAAGGTGGAAACAGAGCCCAAGGAGACGATTGTCCTTGAACTATCTAAAGCACAGGCCTTATATACAACCACCTTGAAAGAGAGGGCCTTTACTAGTTCCAAGGTGCCGGCTCTCAGCAAAAAGCACCCATCCTTTATTGCTGACCCCAAACGTGCCTTCCCCTTTATGGACAAAGGGTTTAAGGCAGCCTTAAAGGCAGTTGAGGCAGGGAAACCTTGCCCTACACTTGAAGAGTGTAGACCTTTTTCCCTCGCCTTCCCTTCAGATGATAAGGATTGGAAGGATGTCCATAACACCTTCACAGTTGGGAAGCTAGAGGCAGATATCGCTGGACGGCAGTTCAACGAAGATCTCCCGTAGCTGTCAGAGTTTCTCCTGCGCAGATAACAGGAGACTAAGGAACGTCTCGCTGCTTCCATGTCTCTGCAGACTGGCTTAGAGACTATGGCAAGCACCCCAGACACCCCAGATATGTACATGGTGTTTCCCAAATCTCATTTGGCAACAGTCACCTAGGATTTGTACAATTTTATTAAAGCCAGAAGGGCTTGTAGGGAGTTAGTGTTTGCTTCTGCTACAGTGAAGCACGAACCAAGGAAGCTGATAGCTTCCAGTATCTGGGGAAAAGTCCTCTTCCCAAGTGAAGTGGTCAAAGAGGTCGTAGATAAAGCCGCTTCGGAGAATAGGAATCTCCTCTCCAAATGGGGCTTGTCCTCTAAAAGGAAATCTTCCGCTGATGAGGGTCCCCAGCCAAAGAACAAGTCAAAACGACCAAGAGTGCCCTCGTGGCCAAAGCAACAGCAACAGCTTCCCATGGCCACGATGCCCCGGACGGTGGCACAACCAACCACCACCTTTCAACTGGTGCCCCAAACGCTGGCAACCCAGTCGTCTGTGTTCACCCCAGTATTTGAAAGGCAATCAACTACCTTTAAGCCGAAGTCTCGAGGTTCCTTTCGAGGATCCTCTAGACGCCCCTTGAGAGGTAGGGGCAACAAAGGTGGACGTGGCCAAGGAGGCAAGTCCTCCAACCAGCACTCCAAGTGAGATGCTGCTGGTAGGAGGGAGACTTCTCCACTTCCGGGATCGTTTGACCTTCGATCCCAGGGCCCACAGCCTAATCAAGAAAGGACTAGGGTGGAGTTGGAGCCTAACTCCACCAAACTTCTCTCAATTTTTCGAACACTCAACCCCGTACTGGAAGAATATGTTCAGAAACTCTTGAACAAGAGAGTTATACAGAAGGCAAAGTCCATCAGATTTCAAGGAAGGCTATTTTGTGTTCCGAAGAAGGATTCGGAAAAGCTCAGAGTCATTCTGGACTTATCACCACTCAACAAGTTCATAGTGAACCACAAGTTCAGAATGTTGACGCTTCAGCACATAAGGACCCTTTTGCCCAAACGGGCATTCACAGTCTCTATAGACATGACGGATGCATACTGGCATGTTCCAATCAACCGCCAAGTTTCCCCCTATCTAGGGTTCAAACTACAGAAATGCAGTCATTCATCAACTACGCCTGAAAGGAATCCAGGTGGTAGCCTACCTGGACGATTGGCTAGTGTGGGCAGCATCCGAGGAAGAATGTATGCAAGCCTCCAAGGAAGTGATCCAGTTCCTGGAACACTTAGGATTCAAGATTAACTTGAAAAAGTCTCGGCTTTGCAGCTCAAAAGTTCCAGTGGCTGGGTGTCCACTGGGACCTACAGTCACACTGCCTTTCCATTCCATCAAAGAAGAGGAAAGAGATAGCAGGATCTGTCAAAAGACTCCTTCAATCTGACAGGATATCAAGAAAGCAACAGGAGAGAGTGTTGGGGTCCCTCCAGTTTGCCTCAGTGACAGATCCAGTATTGAGAGCACAATTAAAAGATGCATCAGGAGTTTGGAGAAAATACGCATCAAACGCTCGAAGAGATCTACAAAGACCGATACCAAATCGTCTGCGATCACTACTCAAGCCATGGTCAGAGGCCAAGAACCTAAGAAACAAGGTACCCTTGAAACCACCTCCTCCAGCAGTCACCGTTCATACGGATGCCTCGAAGGAGGGGTGGGGAGGTCATTCTCATCATTGGAAAGTCCAAGGAACCTGGTCTCCCCTCTTCAAGTCCTTCCACATCAATTTTCTGGAAGCCATGGCAGTTTTTCTATCTCTGAAAAAGCTGAAACTTCGCTGCTCAATCCACATCCATTTGGTTCTAGACAGCGAAGTAGTAATGAGATGCCTAAATCGATAAGGCTCGAGATCGCCTCACATAAATCAAGTGATATTGGCCATCCTTAGTCTAGCCATGAAGAAGAGATGGCACTTGTCAGCAGTCCACCTTCAAGGTTTCCGCAATGTGACGGCGGACGCTCTACCCAGGGTCAACCCGATAGAGTCCGAATGGTCTCTAGACGCAAGATCATTCTCTTTATTATTACGCAAAGTCCCACGACTGCAGATAGACCTCTTCGCAACGAGCGACAACAAGAAGCTACCCCGGTATGTAGCCCCGTACGAGGATCCTCTAGCGGAAGCGATAGATGCAATGTCCATAAATTAGAACAGATGGTCCAAGATCTACCTGTTCCCACCAACCAATCTTCTGTTGAAAGTCCTCGACAAACTGAGATCCTTTCGGGGGACAGCAGCAATAGTGGCCCACAGGTGACCCAACAGCGTTTGGTTCCCTCTGATAACGGAACTACGCCTGAAGCTGATCCCGTTGCCGGAACCAGTTCTGACTTAGCAAGTGCAGAAATTGACTGTCTCCGCTTCATCAGAGAAAACCCAGAACCTTCATCTCATGATTTTCTCGGCCTAGCGGTCAAGAAACGGTTTGGGATTTCTAGAGACAGTATTAACTTCTTAGAAGAATACAAGTCTAAGTCAACAAGAAGACAATATGAGTCTTCCTGGAAGAAATGGGTGGCCTTTGTCAAGGCCAAGAATCCTGAGGAGATTCCTACGGATTTCTGCTTGTCCTTCTTCATCCATCTGCATAAACAAGGTTTAGCAGCTAATACGATTACTACATGTAAATCCGCCCTAGCCAGACCAATACTATACGCCTTCCAGGTAGACTTCTCTAATGAAATCTTCAACAAGATTCCTAAAGCCTGCGCTAAACTTCGGCCTGCAGCTCCTCCAAAGCCCATTTTATGGTCTTTGGATAAAGTTCTTCACTTAGCTCAACCCTGAACAATGAAGATTGCTTGCTGAAGGACTTGACTCAAAAGGGGATATTCTTATTTGCACTAGCCTCAGGAGCCAGAGTTAGCGAAATAGTGGCCCTCTTGAGGGATGATGGCAACATTCAGTTCACAGACAGCGGAGAACTGAACCTCTTTCCGGACCCGTTGTTTCTCGCCAAGAACGAGCTGCCCACTAAGAGATGGGGTCCCTGGAGAATCTGCCCTCTGAAGGAAGAAGCATCCCTCTGCCCAGTGGAATGCTTAAAGGTCTATCTTCGTAGAACTTCAGACTTTAAGGGTGTGTTAACTTAATTCAGGAGCCAAATAAATATCGATGATAACAAATCAACTATTTATTCCTGAATGGATTTATTTATAATACGAAGTGTTACCTTCCCGGCTGACAAATAACGACTCCCCATATAAGAAAAGGCGGGAGGCGAAAACCATTACAGTAGACAGATGTAAACAACATAACAGTGGTTATTATTATATGTAAACAACTGGTCGTTTGACCATACAACTGTTGAACGACAATCATAACAAGATGTAGATAGAACTCTAGTATACTTCAAAGGGAGGTCAGCTTTTCAGGGGAGAGACTTCTGGTTCAACGTTATCCTTGAAACAGATAAGGGCGAAAATCACCTATTTTATACGCAGAGCGGATCCAGACAGTACACCCGCAGGTCATGATCCGAGAAAAGTTGCCTCGTCTCTGAATTTCTTTCAGACAATGTCGTTTGAAAGTCTGCGTGCTTACACTGGTTGGAAGTCTTCCAAAGTTTTCTTTAAGCACTATGCGAAGCAATTACAAGAAACAAAATTTCATGTGGTAGCGGCAGGCAGTGTTATAAAACCTGCCGCTTGATTACTGCAAAGAACAGTGCACTAATTAGGACTTTTAGTGAAGGGTGTACATGATAGACTTTTAAGGTGTATCATGTTGAGTATTGTGTTTAGGAAGACACTATAGACTGTTCTATCTATACAGGTGACATCAAGCATAATAAGCTGACACAAGTGCCAGGCATTCTTATATGCACAGTGTTCTTAGTAATAACAGCATACATAGTGAAATATTATATTTCCCTTTGAGTGGCTAATGTTTCCTTTTCAGGTGAAACTTATTTATTTTCTGTTATTACTGTTTATGCTATTACGCAGAATTGTTCAGTGTAAGATGTAATTGATTACAACCATGATTTCTATTTTTGTAATAAATAATAGAAGGAATCTTTGTGTATCTTTCGCCTCAAATATTCAAATTTATGTATAAATCAGAGCATCCTTGATTCTCTCAATATTTAAGGAAATATTGGGGAACTATGGTTTCTACCATTCCAAGCAAACAGGCAAGAACTGTTTGTACTAACTGTTTATCTTACTGATTTAAGGTTTCCTACATGTATACAAACCTGTCTGTCTCTTTATATCCAGACTTGGGAGGATTCAGTAACCTATACAGGACTATACCATCTAAGTACAAACTATGCTTTACGTATATAATGACACTAATATACATACTGTTTGCTAGATTGTTCCTTGAACTCACAGTCCTCGGGATTTTTCCTAAAGTCTACCTAGACTTTTCCCTGTAGAGGGCAGGAAGAACTGACATATTTTATGATCAGATAATTGATGTATAACGGTAACATCAAGTGTCTCTGGTCCAGAAGACCAAATAGGAAATATTTATCTCGAGATAACGGCACTATTGAAAATCTACATATATATTAATGCTCTGGTAAACTTCCATCAGGACGACATGGCCTGAGCCCAAAAAACAGATTTTGAAGCGAAGCGAAAAATCTATCTTTGGGTGAGGTAGCCATGTCGTCCTGATGGACCCACCCTCTTTTTGACAAAAGGATAATGAATCCCTCCCTATGGTACTGTATCTGCAACACCTACAAAGCTACGAAGAATGGCTTGGTGGCGCCTCGCGGTGGCGATTCGGCGCACTATTTACAGTACAGTAGGTGTGTCGAGAGTATCGCCTCTTTAACAACTCTCCTATATTCTTGCCACTTTTTCCCTCTCGAAGCGGAAACGCTATTGGGGGTGTAGATAGCTATGAGACATGTCAAGAATACGTCCTCGGATATACGCGATATCCCTTTTGAATTTTAAGGGATATTCACTCCAGGAGTTAGAATTCTGGATACCTTTGGTAAATTCTCTGGGATATATCACTGTAGTCAAATATACCTAGGAAGCTAATAATGAAGGAACTTCGATCAGAAATACATGGCTACCTCACCCATAAATAGATTTTTCGCTTCGCTCAAAATCCGTTTTTGGTCAGGAAAGGGTTGCGTAAGGAACTGGATGCGCTTACGTAAATATAAAATAGGGATGATTTAGCAATAAAATGTTTTATTTCTATCAAGAATACTATTTGAAACTTATATTAAAGGCATTCTTCAAGCCAAAAATGCAATAAACTGAATTTCCAAAATCCAAGCATAGTTCGTTGAGTCACGCCCCTTAATCCTATTCTTTCTTTCTCCTACTTGAAGAAAGAGTATTCCTCTGCGCTCCTCTTCATCATCATCTCGTTGAGGATTCTAACTGATTAATGATACACCTGTTCTCTGTCTCTGAATATTTCCTAATCCTTGTAGGTACTACTGACCCTCAAGGGATCCAATTTAGACTTCAGCCCCTACCTTTCCAAAGAGCATGGGCCACTGAGAGGAAGCACATTTTCATCAAAATTAACATCTCTGTGAGTACTTCTTAAAAACTATACTTTTATCTAACTCCTATAGCAATGGCGAATGACACTTCTTTTAAAAAATTAACTGTAAATGATAAGAGAATTATTCAAATGCCTTTTTTTTTCTTTATTTTTTTACTGTCAGGTTGCAGGTATATGACTATGCCATTGCATTGTGTACTCCCTACGACCGCTATGCATCGAATCCATTCTCCGTCTGTATCACCAATGTATCTTTCGAAATTACTCCAAATGCTGAACGCATAGTGGTAAGGTTTTAGACCATTATTTGTAAACACTTTTTCAATCATCCTTTTAATATTTTCAAGAATAAATGAAATGAAATTTTTTTTACTTCTAAATTGAACATTATATGACAAACTGTATAATATAGCAGAATAGTGCTAGACAGGGTATCTTTTAACCTGTTTTTTGTTATATTTCCTCTTAGGCCAACTATCCAATCGATGTTGAAATGTGGCGGGAGATGAAAAGACACACACAAGAACTGGTGGAGTCTGTGAAAAACTACTTTTCTCTCTTTGTCAACGACCTTATCAAAATACACAATAAGGTACTTTGTAAATCACAGAACGCTTTTCCAACGCAAGCTACTCGAACAACGTTGTTAATACCTTTATCTAAGCAACCTTAGCAGCTACGGGCCTCTGACGGTTGTTGTTTGATTGCTGCCGGAGCCAGAGGAACATCAGCTATCACCCTGCAGTCCCAATTAGGGACTGTTGCCAGAACTTCACCAGGTGTCCATTTGTAGCTCTGTAAAGAAGAATGAGAAAATGATTATGTTACTAATATTAAGCGATATTTCTCCCTTCAGCAATAGTTTATTAGATGTCCTTCATTCATGTTGAATTATTCAATTGGAATTTAGAGAGCTAATTATGTAATAATTTTCTTTATTTCTATTTTTATATCAGAAAAACTAAAGAAAAAATACTGTTGAAGAAAGAGGAACTTAATTCTGAAATCTTTTGCATTTTCAACCATATTTTAAAGATCCAAACAACAATAAAACAGGAAAGGGCTGAAATACCAAGGACAATTAGAAAGTGATTTAAAGCAATAGTTGGTCATATCCGTATTATCAAATAAAGCATTTCAATCAGTTTATTAAAATTTTGTTTATCCTTATTACTCTAACCTTCTAAATAATGATTGAAAGTTTAAACTATGATTTTGAAAAATATCATTTCACATGAATCGACTGTGCTTATGAACTACGATAGAAAAAAATTCTTATAGCAACAATGAAGACGTTTCGATCATCATGTATAGCGCTGGTAATTTAAGTTTTCTTTTCGATCAGTGATTCTTTCAGAATATATATATATATATATATATATATATATATATATATATTTATATATATATATATATATATATATATATATATATATATATATATATATATATATGTATGTATATATATAAATATATATATATATATATATATATATATATATATATATTTATATATGTATATGTGTGTGTGTGTATCCATGTTTTCCAACGAAAATACATCCATGTTTGCCAACGGTTATTTATCCATGTTTGCCATTGGTCATACTCGTATAAGCGGAGTAATAAGAACTTTGGCTGTAGAGGAAACGCCCCCCTAAATCCTGATGAAGTCACTGGCAGCAGGGTCACGGGTGGGGCTTAAGGCGATGGACAAATTGTTTCTTCGGCTTTTACTCCTGATGCTTGGCGGTTGATCGTACTAAAATTAGTATGAACCGGCAAGGGCCACTTGCCTTAGTTAGATAGACACTGTGCATCACAAGGAACTGGCTATCCTTTGATGTATATAACCAATGAATCCTCTGTGGATTTAGTCAGTCATGGAAAAAGAAGAAGGAAGAATGGCCCGGTTTATAAATACTAAAGAAAAATTGAAAATAGGAAACTAGAATATTAGAACCATGAATCAGATTGGGAAGTTACAGTAAGTGGAGGGTGAATTTATCATATATAGTTTGCACATATTGGCCCTAAGTAAAACACGTTGTAAGGGGATTGGTAAGGAAACTTTAGGAGATCAGATGGAGTTGGAAGAGGAGTAGGAATGATGATGACACCAAGAGCAGAAAAGGCATTAACTGAAAAGAGAGGTGTAAATTGTGGATTGCTACTAGCAAAGTTCAAATCAAAGCAGTGCAACGTGAGCATAATAGTTTGCGATGCCCCAACAAATGATTATCCTGAGGAAAGGAAAGATAAATACTATAAAGAACTGTAGAGTATAATAAATGAGATCCCAGAGAGAAATATGAAAATTGTGATTGGCGAGTTCAATACTAAAGTTGGAAGGAATAATCAAGGGATAGAGAATGTGAGAGGTGTCGAGGGTCTTGGGGAAGTTGCAAATGAAAATGAAGCACATTTCATAAGTTTCTGTCCAGCAAACAATCTTGTCATTAGAGGTGCTCTTTTTCAACACGAGAACATCCACAAGTATACATGAACTTCACTGTGTGGCAATTACAAAATTCAAATAGATTACATTGCCATTAATAAAGAAAGAAGGAAGACTCTGAGAAATGTTAGAAGCTATAGAAGTGCAGATATTAGTTGTGATTACTAGCTCCTCATTGCCACACTGAAATTAAAACTAAAACCACCCAACAAAAAGGTAGATCGAATATATAGGTTTGATGCAACTAAACGTTTGGAAATAGAGCACAGAGAAACATTTGCAATTGAATATAGGAATCGATTTGCATTCTTAGAGATTTTAAGAGACGAAGA
>NC_090744.1:90224512-90232012 GCF_036898095.1 Palaemon carinicauda
TATCAACAATACTGACAAAATTTTTATTTAAGAAACTAACAGGGTTCACTCCTTTTATAGAATTGTGACTAATTCAAATACTGAAGATGACTCAAAATTCCAAGGTATTCTGCTTTAGATGTTATACATATATTCTAAGAGTATGACGCATCAGAGACAAGCTGGTCAGTCTTAATTACTGAGGATGTGTCAAGATACAAAAGCAAAGCAAACCTCACACGCGTAATTCATTCTTAGGCTTGATTCACAATATAAGTAACTTTTCCGTTCCGTATTTGTAAAATATTATTCAATAATAAACCAATGGTTGTATTCACATTATTCATTTATTCTGGGCTTGCACAGTGCCGTACCAGTACGTAAATTTTCATACAATTGCAAGTTACGTATCTCCTCGACAATATTTTACGGTTACGGTCTGTTAACGTGCTTGTACGGAATCCGTCAGAGTTGATTCTGTTGAATAGTGTGAATAGGGGACCGGCGTCGCTACGTTCTGCCTCCAGCATCTGATGAAAAAGAGTTGTCACTTTGGGAATTGCGCTGTCTTTCCATGCACTTAAAATGGAAGAGTATAAAATAAATTGTTCTTGTGCAAAACCATGTCTGTTTAACGTGTCAAGGAAAGATTATAGCAACAATACCTAGAAAGACAAAATACGGACTGAAATACGTTCAAACATACAACAGAACAGTTTTTTTTTTAAATGGAAACACAATGCAGCTGAAATTAGGTATAAATATACCTAGATATTTATACATACATTTATACATACACGTACATGCAGTATACAGGGAGAATATGTGCAAATATTCATATCCGGTATATCTTAACTGATGTTCTATGTTTACATGATTCCCATGTTTACCTTTTCTATTTTCTTTCAAGTAAGGTTTTCTTTGTAAAGTGTTTTTCTTACTGTGTTCATTGTACATTGGTAATGTGTAGCAAATACACTAAAGGACTTAGTACTATTCAGTTTCACCTCTTTGTGGCGGATCTGCTAATTATATATCACGTGAAAGGTTGTACATTTCCTAAGTATATATACATATACATTTATACATACATACATACATATATATATATATATATATATATATATATATATATATATATATATATATATATATATATATATATAGTATATATATACAACGGATTTTGAGCGAAGCGAAAAATCTATTTTTGGGTGAGATGGCCATGTCGTCCTGATGGAAGTTCCTATAGGGTAGCTTCCTAGGGTATATTACAACTACGGCGATATTCCCAGAGAATTTACCTTAAGGTACCAGAATTCTAACTCCTGGAGCGAATATCCCTCCTGAAAGGGATATCGCGACATATCAGAGGATGTATTCTTGACATGCCACATGGCAATCTGCACCCTGACAGAGATTTCGTCTCGTAGGGGCAATTGGCAAGAAACGAATTCGGGAAAGAAAAAGGGGGAGCCGCTCCCAAGGCTCCTTATCTCCCGTTTCGTATGCGTGCCTGGCGCCAATCCTGGCGCCATCTGTATTCCTTGTAGCGTACACGAGGTGCTACAGATACTGTATGTAGGGAGGGGTCCTACAGCCCTTTCTAGAAAGGCAAGGGCGGGCCCATCAGGACGACATGGCCATCTCACCCAAAAATAGATTTTTCGCGTCGCTCAAAATCCGTTTTTTGGGCTCAAGCCATGTCGTCCTGATGGAAGTATACCAGAGCATTACTGTATCTGTGGATTCTCAGAACGTGCCGTACTCCCCGGAAGTAATTTTTCCCGGTCGACTAGACCTAGAGACCTAAGATGTTACCGTTATACATCTTTTCATCTAACTATAAACCATGTTAGAGCTTCCTGCCCCCTACAGGGAAGAGTCCTACTAGACTCTGGAAAAGTCTCGAGGAGTACATATACCTATGTATGAATACCAGGCAAGCTAATATAGTGGTCTCGCCCTATATTAAGTAAAGCATAGTTTGTAAAGAACCACTGCGTCAATATGAAATATCGACCAGTTCTCCGCACAATACTCGTATTGGACAAAGGTTTATATCCGCATAGGAGGAAACTAGTAAAACCGCTTGCATAAAGGAATAATTCTATTAGAATTATCCCAGATAAGGTACATAGAATGAATGCTCAATTATACCAATAAATTGACACAGGTGAAGGAGACGCAAGGTTCTCAAGAACAAGTTCATTGACAGACAATAAACAGACAGGTTAACCACGATTATATATATATATATATATATATATATATATATATATATATATATATATATATATATATATATATAAGAAGAGGATAACCCAAAACTTTAAGCATAAGTATGATAGTAAACAGAACTTGTTTATCTGAAAGAAAAAAAATTAAATGCCACTTTTAAGATACCGAGGTGTCAAAGTCATAAAAGTCTGTATTACAAATCAATGACATTAGCGTTAGAAACGCTCGGCACACATGTCTGCACTTATGCTAGGTTCACCTTTGGAAATGGAACAGTCTACATGGGCAACTCAGTGCCCTCACTTAGTTTGTAGTACAGTATGTAACTACACACTCACCCTGGAATTAATCGTCCCAATTAAAACCACTGTTCCTCGCAGAGTTAAACAGTAGGGTTAAGGACGCGACCCACTGCTACCACAGATCTCTTTAGTTCCTCTACTTGCTTCGCATAGTGGCGAAAGAACACTCTGGAACACTTCCAGCCAGTGTATGAATGGAGATGTTCAAAATCCATACAATTAAAGAAATTTAAGGATGAGGCAACTTTCCTCGGATCATGACCTGCGGGTGTACTGTCAGGATCCGCTCTGTGAATAAAATTTTCTCCAAGATGACTCATATTGCCTTCTAGTAGATTTGCACTTATATTCCTCTAGGAAGTCTATGCTGGCTTTCGAAATCCCGAAACACTTTCTCACCGCTAGGGAGAGACAATCATGAGCTGCATGGTCCGGGTTTTCTGTAATGAAGCACAGACAGTCGACTTCTGGACTCGCTGGGTCAGAACTGGATCTGGTAGCGGTACAAACTTTAGCTGTAGTTCCAATGCCAGGGGGAACCACACGCTGTTCGGCCCCTTGTGGGCTACTATTGCCGCTACCCCCTTGAAGGATCTCAGTTTGTTGAGGACCCTCAACAGAAGGTTGTGATGAGGGAACAGATAAATCCTGGACCCTCTGTTCCAGTTGAGGGACATCACGTCCACTGCTTCCGCTAAGGGGTCCTCGTACGGGGACACGTACAGGGGCAACTTCTTGTTGTCTTTCGTCGCAAAGAGGTCTATCTGCAGTTCTGGGACTTGATTCAGAATGAAGGAGAATGATCCTGCGTCTAAGGACCATTCCAACTCTATCGGTGTGAACCTGGATAGAGCGTCCGCTGTCACATTGCGGACTCCTTGAAGGTGAACTGCCGACAGGTACCACTTCTTCTTTTCCGCCAATCGGAAGATGGCCAACATCACCAGGTTGAGAGGTGGTGACCTCGATCCTTGTTGATTCAAGCATCTCACAACTACCTCGCTGTCCATCACCAACCTTATGTGGATCGAGTGACACGGGGAAACTTTCTTTAAGGTAAGGAGCACTGCCATAGCTTCTAGAAAGTTTATGTGAAAGGTCTTGAATAGCTTGGACCAAGTCCCCTGGACTTTTTTCCGATGAGAGTGACCTCCCCATCCCTCCTTCGAGGCGTCTGAGTGAATCGTCACCGACGGGGGAGGTGGCTGAAGAAGAACCGACTTCTTTAGAAGTCTGGCTTGGGACCAAGGCCTGAGAAGAGTACGTAGCCGAAGCGGAACTGGTCTTCTCAGATCTCTTCACACGTTTGATGCATAACTTCTCCAAACTCCGGTTGCATCCTTTAGCTGTGCTCTTAGCACTGGGTCTGTCACCGAAGTAAACTGGAGAGAGCTCAGTACCCTCTCCTGTTCGCGTCTTGATATCCTTTCGGAATCTAGAAGTCTCTTGACAGAACCCGCTATCTCCTTCCTTTTCTTCGCCGGGATTGAGAAACGGTGTGACAAAAGGTCCCAGTGGATTCCCAGCCACTGGAACTTTTGAGATGGAGAAAGTCGAGACTTTTTTCTGTTGATCTTGAAACCTAGGTACTCTAGGAACTAGATCACTTGACTGGAAGCTTGCAAGCATTCTGTCTCGGATGCTGCCCACACCAACCAGTCGTCCAGGTAGGCTACTACCTGAATTCCCTTTAGGCGTAATTGTTTGAGAGCTACGCTCGCAAGCTTCGTAAAAATCCTTGGGGCTATGTTTAGCCCGAATGGCATGGCTCTGAAGGCGTATAGTCTTCGTTGTAGCCTGAACCCTAGGTAGGGGGAGAGTCGACGGTTGATTGGAATGTGCCAATAGGCGTCTGACAAGTCTATAGAGACGGAATATGCCCTCTTGGGCAGTAAGGTCCTTATGTGTTGCAGTGTTAGCATCTTGAATTTGCAATACACTATGAACTTGTTGAGTGGCGACAAGTCCAGAATGACTCTGAGCTTTTCCGAGTCTTTCTTGGGAACACAAAACAGCCTCCCTTAGAATTTGATGGACTTCACCTTTCGGATCACATTTTTCTCCAACAGTTATTGAACGTACTCCTCCAGAACGAGGGTGGGGTGTTGGAAAACCCGAAGGCCCGGGGGAGGAGTGCTGTACCAGCTCCAGCCCAGTCCATTCTTGAGTAGGCTGTGGGCCCAGGGATCGAAGGTCCACCGATCCCGAAATTTCAGAAGTCTCCCTCCTCCCGGTATCATCCCACTTGGACTGCCGTCCCGAGGTCTTGCCTCCCTGACCACGACCACCCCTGAATCCCCTTCCCCTTGAGGGGCGCCCAGACGAGCCTCTGACTGCCCTTCTAGGCTTTGCTCGAAAGGAAGTAGACTGCCCTTCGAACGATGGGGTGAATGCCGTGGACTGTGTCGACACGGCCTGGGGTACCCACTGAAAAGTGGTCGGGGTTTGTGCCACGATCTGGGGCCCTGGAGGCAATGGCAATTGCAGTTGCTGTTGCTGTCTAAAAGACTTGGCTGGCCGAGACGGTAGCCTAGTCCTCATAGTCTTCCTCTTTGGTTGAGGACCCTCATCCGGGGAAGACTTTCTTTTGATAGCCAGGCCCCACTTCTGGAGAAGGTTTCTATTCTCCAAGGCGGCCTTATCAACTACTTCTTTGACCAAATCGGTAGAGAAAAGGTCTTCGCCCCAAATGTTGGAGGAGATTAGTTTCCTTGGCTCGTGCCTCACCGTAGCCGAGGTGAACACGAACTCCCTACAAGCTCTCCTCGCCTTGACGAAGCCATAAAGGTCCTTCGTCACTGTGGCCAGATGAGACTTGGCCACCACCATGAACATTTCATGGACCTTGGGGTCACTTGCTATCGTCTCAAGAGTAGTCTGAAGAGACATTGAGGCAGCCAGTCTTTCTTTTGTCTCGAACTCTCTCTGCAAGAGAAAGTCAGACAACTTAGGGAGGTCCTCGCCGAACTGACGTCCGGCGATATCAGCCTCCAACTTCCCAACTGAGAACGTAAGATGGACGTTCTTCCAGTCTTTGTGGTCCATAGGTAGGGCCAGCGACAAGGGTTTACACTCCTCCAGGGAGGGGCAAGGCTTGTCGGCCTCGACTGCTTTTAGTACAGCCGCAAACTCTTTCTGTAAAAAGGGGAAGGCTCTAGCAGGAGAGGACACAAAGGAAGGGAGCTTTTTGCTCAATGCAGCTACCTTTGAGTTAGAGAAGCCCCTCTCTTTCAACGAAGATGAAAGTAGAGCTTGAGCCTTAGCATGGTCCATCACTATGACCTCCTTCGGCTCTGTCTCCTCCTTTGAAGCTGGTTCCTTCCTCAGCCGGACATAACAGTCTGGATATGATGCGTTGCTGGGCCAGAATTCCACCTCCTCTAGGGGAACTGAGCCCAGCTTATCCGAGATGACGATCTTTCCAGTCGTCATCGGCATGTGCTCAGTATACCTCCATGGGTTAGCCTCTGACCACACGGGAAGGTCTTTCACATTGAGCCTTTTCCGGGGCCCATGTGATTCTGCAAGGCTCTGCATTCGCAGTTCCATTGCAGCCGCCTTCTCCTGATTTTCCTTCTGCATTTGTTGGATCATTCCAACAATGGAGGAGAGGGCCTGTCCCAGCTCTACTGGGAGACCGGCCGATGTTGAGGGAATAGGCTCCGGGATCTGAACCGGAGTAGCCGACACCTCGTCGACCTCTCCCTTTACAACGTCTGGAGCTTGAACTTCATCCTGGGCTTCTGCCAGGAGGTCTTCCTCCAGACACTCGTCCATGTCAGACATCCTTTCATCTAACTGGATGTCTTGCATCGCGACCGCGACTTCAGCATCCACCTGGATCTGAACTTGGGGGATCTCCTCTTGAGGCTGGGGAATCACTGCATCAGCTGATGCCTTAGGGAAAAGATACGCCCTCATCTTCTCACTTGGAAGATAAGGTCCAGAAGTGTTCTTTTGGAAGCCCCTTACCCAGGTACGAAGCTTCTCCCTTGCTATATCCCTTGATTCCGCCGTCCTAGGGGAATCAAAGGCCTCAGTAATCAGGTTAGTGCACACAGTACCTACCTGAGGGTCCTAATACTGGAGATCATCCTTGGAGACAGCGCATGCTGCGTGTCTCCTACAAAACTCATGTCCGCAGAGATTCTTGCTGCGGACGTTGCAGCAAACATTTCCGCACTTCGGAAGGTCCTCCTGTAAAGAGAAGAAATTTCCATGAGTATCAAGTGAACTATGTATCACTGGATATGCATAGTATAGCATAACAATTCAGAAAGGAAAGACACACACTTGTGTTTCCCTCACAACCCATTAGTGCAGCCTTCCAGATAATAAAATCAAATGGTTAATCTCTTCTAGAGTAACCAATGCAAAGTTTCCAGAGGAAACGGGTGGAGCTCACACCTAAGCAATGATTTTAAAATCCTGGATAATAGACAGGAAAGAACTCACTTTCCTATCTATAGGGCAACAGCGAAGGACTTGTGCAAGAAAACACAAAAGTGGTAGAACACACAGTGCTGTACAAAAACCCATACTATAGTTTTCTTCTTACAGTATATGTTATACTGAAGAATACTGGTACAGTATAGGAGGTTATATATATATATATATATATATATATATATATATATATATATATAATTGTGTGTGTGTTTGCATGTGCGTCTAATATCTGTGTGTGTCCTGTTGAAATTGCAACGTAAAATATTTACATTCACTGAGTAAAAGAATATTTTGTTTTCCTATTATCATAACGAATCCCTTTCTTAGCCTAACTTCTCTCTATATAAAGTCCATAATTAAATCTACCTCACAACATCGTGTTATGTGTTAGAGGAGACAAGAAAAGGAAATAATGCAAGACAGCTCTTGCATTCGAAATCCGGGTTTTAGAGGGTGTCCTTGATCTTCACACTTCTTTTGGCTCATCACTCGCCCGCAGGTTTTTTTTTTTTTTTTTTTTTTTTTTTTT
>NC_090744.1:90239512-90269512 GCF_036898095.1 Palaemon carinicauda
AGTATTGCTGGCCTTTCCCCTTAGATCTCCCTTAGGCTAAGATAAGTTTCTTGGCTGCGGGTGATCTGTCACTAAAGCAAGGTTGGCAGGACCCTCTTGTCCCTTCCCCCTCTATCTCCGTAATGGCCTAGCCATTACTGTACTGTACCTTGCCGGCCGGCAGAGCTGGCCGGCAGGGGTCTTACTGTACTGTACGTCGTTCTACTTCTGGACCGAGTATAGGTTGGGATGTGGAATTGACTCAGCCCATTGCCGGCCGGCAGAGCTGCTGGCCGGCAAGGGTCCTATGTTTTCGAGTGCTGCCCGGACCTCTCTTGGTCCCTCATCCATGCCTGCCGGCAGAGCCGGACGGCATTGGTCAAGGAAGCCTGAATTAGTTTCTCCCCTTCCTTATATGCACTCTTTCGGTTGCCGGGCTTGGAGGTTGTGTATACTCTTATCCCGGCATCCATTCTATTTTTCTTCTAGTGCTGTACCTGTCCCGGCTGCCGGCCTTCATAGGCCGGCAGCCGGGCAGGTGTACTCCTCTGGTTCTTTTGCTGCCGGCTGGCATCGGTCTTGTACCTTTGCCGGCCGGCTTATGTCAGTCCTTGTCTGCCGGTCACCAAGAGTGTGGCCGGCAGCTGGGTACTACCTTGTGTAGTTGCTGGCCGGCAGCCATTGCCGGCCAACACTGGCTGTTACCGGCCGGCAGTTGCTGCCGACCGGCACAGGCATTTGAACCAGAGTGCTGCCGCCCTATAGCTGTTAAGTAGTATACTTTAAAGCTAGTTGTGGTGTGTGCCGGCCGGCAAAGGCAGGCCGGCACACATTCCCCTATACTGTACTAGTATTCTTCTGTATAGCATATACAGTAAGAAGAAAACTATAGTAAAGGTTTTGGTACAGCACTGTATCTTCTAACACTATTGTGTTTTCTTGCACATCCCTTTGCTGTTGCCCTCAGATAGGAAGCTGAGTTCTTCCCTGTCTATTATCCAGGATTTTAAAATCATTGCTTAGGTGTGAGCTCCACCTGTTTCCTCTGGAAACCTTGCATTGGTTACTCTAGAAGAGATAAACCATTTTTGATTTTATTATCTGGAAGGCTGCAACAATGGGTTGTGAGGGAAACACAAGTGTGTGTCTTTCCTTTCTGAATTGTTATGCTATACTATGCATATCCAGTGATACATAGTTCACTTGATACTCATGGAAATTTCTTCTCTTTACAGAAGGACACTCCGAAGTGGGGAAGTGCTTTCTGCAATGTCAGCAGCAAGAACCTCTGCGGACATGAGTTTTGTAGGAGACACGCAGCATACGCTGTCTCCAAGGATGATCTCCGGTATTGGGACCCTCAGGTATGTACTGTGTGCACTAACCTGATTAATGAGACATTTAAATAGCTAGGAAGAAGCTTCGTACCTGGGTAAGGGGCTTCCAAAAGAACACTTCTGGCCCTTATCTTCCAAGTGAGAAGATGAGGGCGTATCTTTTCCCTAAGGCATCAGCTGATGCAGTGATTCCCCAGCCTCAAGAGGAGATCCCCTAAGTTCAGATCCAGGTGGATGCTGAAGTCGCGGTCGCGATGCAAGACATCCAGCTAAATGACAGGATGTCTGATGTGGACGGGTGTCAGGAGGAAGACCTCCTGGCAGAAGCCCAGGATGAAGTTCAAGCCCCTCTACATTGGCCGGTCTCCCAGTAGAGCTGGGACAGGCCCTCTCTTCTATTGTTGGAATGATCCAACAAATGCAGAAGGAGAATCAGGAGAAGGCGGCTGCAATGGAACTGCGAATGCAGTGCCTTGCAGAATCACATGGGCCCCAGAAAAAGCTCAATGTGAAAGACCTTCCCTTGTGCTCAGATGCTAACCCATGGAGGTATGCTGAGCACATGCCGATGACGACTGGAAAGATCGTCATCTCGGATAAGCTGGGCTCAGTTCCCCTGGAGGGTGGAATTCTGGCCCAGCAAGGCATCATATCCGGACTGTTATGTCCGGCTGAGGAAGGAACCAGCTTCAAAGGAGGAGACAGAGCCGAAGGAGGTCATAGTGATGGACCATGCTAAGGCTCAAGCTCTACTTTCATCCTCGATGAAAGAGAGGGGCTTCTCTAACTCAAAGGTAGCTGCATTGAATAGGAAGCTCCCTTCCTTTGTGTCCTCGCCTACTAGAGCCTTCCCCCTTTTACAGAAAGGGTTTCTGGCTGTACTAAAAGCAATCGAGGCCGGCAAATCTTGCCCCTCCCTAGAGGAGTGTAAACCCTTGTCGCTGGCCCTGCCTATAGACCACAAAGACTGGAAGGATGTCCATCTTACGTTCTCAGTGGGAAAGTTGGAGGCTGATATTGCCGGACGTCAGTTCGGCAAGGACCTCCCTAAGCTGTCTGACTTTCTTTTGCGAAGTGAGTTCGATACAAAAGAAAGACTGACTGCCTCAATGTCTCTTCAGACTACTCTCGAGACGATGGCAAGTGACCCCAAGGTCCATGAAATGTTCATGGTAGTGGCCAAGCCTCATCTGGCCACAGTGACGAAGGACCTTTATGGCTTCGTCAAGGCAAGGAGAGCTTGTAGGGAGTTCGTGTTTACCTCGGCTACGGTGAGGCACGAGCTAAAGAAACTAATCTCCTCCAACATTTGGGGAAAAGACCTTTTTCCCTACCGACTTGGTCAAAGAAGTTGTTGATAAAGCCGCCTTGGAGAATAAAAACCTTCTCCAGAAGTGGGGCCTGGCTATCAAAAGAAAGTCTTCCCCGGATGAGGGTCCTCAACCAAAGAGGAAGACTATGAGGACTAGGCTACCGTCTCGGCCAGCCAAGCCTCTTAGACAGCAACAGCAACTGCAATTGCCATTGCCCCCAGTGCCCCAGATCGTGGCACAAACCCCGACCACTTTTCAGTGGGTACCCCAGGCCGTGTCGACACAGTCCACGGCATTCACCCCAGCGTTCGAAGGGCAGTCTACTTCCTTTCGAGCAAAGCCTAGAGGAGCAGCCAGAGGCTCGTCTAGACGCCCCTCAAGGGGAAGGGGATTCAGGGGTGGTCGTGGTCAGGAAGGCAAGACCTCAGGACGGCAGTCCAAGTGAGGTGATACCGGTAGGAGGGAGACTTCTGAAATTTCGGGATCGGTGGACCTTCGATCCCTGGGCCCACAGCCTACTCAAGAATGGACTGGGCGGGAGCTAGTACAGCACTCCACCCCCGTACCTTCGGTTTTTCCAACACTCCACCCCCGTTATGGAGGAGTACGTTCAAGAACGGTTGGAGAAAAAGGGTGAAGCCCATCAATTTCTAAGGGAGGCTGTTTTGTGTTCCCAAGAAAGACTCGGAAAAGCTCAGAGTCATTCTGGACTTGTCGCCACTTACCAAGTTCATAGTGAATTGCAAATTCAAAATGCTAACACTGCAACACATAAGGACCTTACTGCCCAAGAGGGCATATTCCGTCTCTATAGACTTGTCAGACGCCTACTGGCACATTCCAATTAGCCATCGACTCTCCCCCTACCTAGGGTTCAGGCTACAACGAAGACTATACGCCTTCGGAGCCATGCCATTCGGGCTAAACATAGCCCCAAGGATTTTTACGAAGCTTGCGAGCGTAGCTCTCAAACAATTTCGCCTAAAGGGAATTCAGGTAGTAGCCTACCTGGACGACTGGTTGGTGTGGGCAGCATCCGAGACAGAATGCTTGCAAGCTTCCAGTCAAGTGATCCAGGTCCTAGAGTACCTAGGCTTCAAGATCAACAGAAAAAGTCTCGACTTTTTCCATCTCAAAAGTTCCAGTGGCTAAGATCCACTGGGACCTTTTGTCACACCATTTCTCCACCCCGGCGAAGAAAAGGAAGGAGATAGCGGGTTCTGTCAAGAGACTTCAAGATTCCGAAAGGATATCAAGACACGAGCAGGAGAGAGTACTGCGCTCTCTCCAGTTTGCTTCGGTTACAGACCCAGTGCTAAGAGCACAGCTAAAGGATGCAATCGGAGTTTGGAGAAGTTATGCATCAAACGCGTGAAGAGATCTGAGAAGACCAGCCGCTTCGGCTAAGTACTCTTCTCAGGCCTTGGTCCCAAGCCAGACATCTAAAGAAGTCAGGTTCTTCTTCAGCCACCTCCCCCGTTGGTGACGATTCACTCAGACGCCTCGAAGGAGGGATGGGGAGGTCACTCTCATCGGAAAAAAGTCCAGGGGACTTGGTCCAGGCTATTCAAGACCTTTCTCATAAAACTTTCTAGAAGCTAGGGCAGTGCTCCTTACCTTAAAGAAAGTCTCCCCGCGTCAATCGTTCCACATAAAGTGGTAATAGACAGCGAGGTAGTTGTGAGATACTTGAATCGACAAGGATCGAGGTCACCACCTCTCAACCAGGTGATGTTGGCCGTCTTCCGATTGGCGGAAAAGAAGAAGTGGTACCCGTCGGCAGTTCACCTTCAAGGAGTCCGCAATGTGACAGCGGACGATCTATCCAGGTTCACACCGATAGAGTCGGAATGGTCCTTAGACGCAGGATCATTCTCCTTCATTCTGAATCAGTCCCAGAACTGCAGATAGACCTCTTTGCGACGAAAGACAACAAGAAGTTGCCCCTGTACGTGCCCCGTACGAGGACCCCTTAGCGGAAGCAGTGGACGCGATGTCCCTCGACTGGAACAGATGGTCCAAGATTTATCTGTTCCCTCCTCACAACCTTCTGTTGAGGGTCCTCAACAAACTGAGATCCTTCAAAGGGTAGCGGCAATAGTGGCCCACAAGTGGCCGAACAGCGTGTAGTTCCTCCTGGCATTGGAACTGTAGCTGAAGTTTGTACCACTACCAGATCCAGTTCTGACCCAGCGAGTCCAGAAGTCAACTGTCTGCGCTTCATTACAGAAAACCCGGACCCTGCAGTTCATGATTTTCTCTCCCTAGCGGTGAGAAAGCGTTTCGGGATTTCGAAAGCCAGTATAGACTTCCTTGAGGAATATAAATGCAAATCTACTAGAAGGCAATATGAGTCATCTTGGAGAAAATGGGTGGCCTTTTGTCAAGGCGAAGATTCCGCAGGAGATCTTGACAGACTTCTGCTTATCTTTTTTCCCCACCTCCATGGTCAAGGGTTGGCAGCGAACACGATTTCAGCGTGTAAGTCTGCTTTGACAAGACCCATTCCATATGCCTTCCAGGTCGACCTAGGTAACGAGATCTTTAATAAAGTCCCGAAAGCCTGTGCTAGGCTCAGACCTTCAGCACCTCCAAAGCCCATTTCATGGTCTTTAGACAAGTTCTTCATTTCGCTTCTCTGTTGAGCAATGAAGAGTGTGCGTTAAAGGATTTGACACAAAAAGTTATTTTCCTATTTTGCACTCGCGTCCGGGGCCAGGGTTAGTGAGATTTGTAGCCTCTCGAGAGAGGCAGGTCGTGTTCAGTTCCTGGATGGGGAAGAACTGAACCTGTTTCCGGATCCTACGTTTCTCGCCAAGAATGAGTTACCCACCAACAGGTGGGGTCCCTGGAGAATCTGCCCTCTGAAAGAAGATGCATCTCTATGTCTAGTAGAATGCCTAAAGGTCTATCTTCATAGAACTTCAGACTTCAAGGGTGGTCAACTATTCAGGGGAGAAACATCAGGCTCAAATTTATCTCTGAATCAACTCAGAGCGAAAATCATATATTTTATTCGCAGAGCGGATCCTGACAATACACCCGCAGGTCACGATCCGAGGAAAGTTGCCTCATTCTTAAATTTCTTAATTGTATGGATTTTGAACATCTCCGTTCATACACTGGCTGGAAGTCTTCCAGAGTGTTCTTTCGCCACTATGCGAAGCAAGTAGAGGAACTAAAAGAGATCTGTGGTAGCAGTGGGTCGCGGTGTTAACCCTACTGTTTAACTCTGCGAGGAACAGTGGTCTTAATTGGGACGATTAATTCCAGGGTGAGTGTGTAGTTACATACTGTACTACAAACTAAGTGAGGGCACTGTGTTGCCCATCCAGACTGTTCCATTTCCGAAGGTGAACCTAGCATAAGTGCAGACATGTGTGCCGAGCGTTTCTAACGCTAATGTCATTGATTTGTAATACAGGCTTTTATGACTTTGATACCTCGGTATCTTAAAAGTGGCATCTAATGTTTTTTCTTTCAGACAAACAAGCTCTGTTTACTATCATACTTATGCTTAAAGTTTTGGGTTATCCTCTTCTTATATATATATATATATATATATATATATATATATATATATATATATATATATATATATATATAGATATATATATATATATATATATATATATATATATATATATATATATATATATATATATATATATATATAATTGTGGTTAACCTGTCTATTTATTGCCTGTCAATAATCTGGTTCTTGAGAACCTTGCGTCTCCTTCACCTGTGTCAATTTATTGGTATAATTGAGCATTCATTCTATGTACCTTATCTGGGATAATTCTAGTAGAATTGTTCCTTTATGCAAGCTATGTTGCATTGGTTTTCCTCCTATGCGGATATAAAACCTTTGTCCAATACAAGTATTGTGCGGAAAACTGGTCGATATTTCATATTGACGCAGTGGTCCTTTACAAACTATGCTTTACATAATATAGGGCGAGACCACTATATTAGCTTGCCTGGTATTCATACATAGATATATGTACTCTTCGAGACTTTTCCAGAGTCTAGTAGGACTCTTCCCTGTAGGGGGCAGGAAGCTCTAACATAGTTTATAGTTAGTTGAAAAGATGTATAACGGTAATATCTTAGGTCTCTAGGTCTAGTCGACCGGGAAAAAATTACCTCCGGGGAGTACGGCACGTTCTGAGAATCCACAGATACAGTAATGCTCTGGTACACTTCCATCAGGACGACATGGCTTGAGCCCAAAAAACGGATTTTGAGCGAAGCGAAAAATCTATTTCTGGGTGAGATGGCCATGTCGTCCTGATGGACCCGCCCTTGCCTTTCTAAAAAAGGGCTGTAGGACCCCTCCCTACATACAGATCTGTAGCACCTCGTGTACGCTACAAGGAATACAGATGGCGCCAGGATTGGCGCCAGGCACGCATAGGAATTGGGGGATAGGGAAGCCTTGGGAGCGGCTCCCCCTTTTTCTTTCCCGAATTCGTATCTCGTCAATCACCTCCTACGAGACGAAATCTCTGTCCAGGATGTAGATTGCCATGTGACGTGTCTAGAATACGTCCTCTGATATGTCGCGATATCCCTTTCACGAGGGATACTCGCTCCAGGAGTTAGAATTCTGGTACCTTAAGGTAAATTCTCTGGGAATATCGCCGTAGTTGTAATATACCCTAGGAAGCTACCCTATAGGAACTTCCATCAGGACGACATGGCCATCTCACCCAAAAATAGATTTTTCGCTTCGCTCAAAATCCGTTATATATATATATATATATATATATATATATATATATATATATATATATATATACATATATATATATATATATATATATATATATATATATATATATATATATATATATATATATATATATATTAATGTCTGGATTCTCTTCACGACCTCGGGATCAAAGTCCCAGGTGAAATCACACAAAGACAAGAGCTTGTGATCGGCCGGGAATCGAACCCTGTTCCGGCAAACGTGTATAGACAGTGACTACCACTTAGCCACGAAGAAAGATAAAAGTCAATGATAATTCTTCTGTACTTATACCTGTTGAATTCAGGTGTTTTGTACTTAGAAATTAAATCAACCCATCTTCACTATCGTAACTAATTGGTTGTTTGTTACTTGGCATTCGATTAATGATAAATTTTGCATATTTAGATGTGTTTTTCATATTCAAATAAGCCATATATTTTTGATACATTGATGTCTGGATCCTCTTAACGACCTCTGGATCAGAGTCCCAGGCGAAATCACACAAAGACAAGAGTTTGTGACCGGCCGGGAATCGAACCCTGGTCCGTCTAAATATGCAAAATTTATCATTAATCGAATGCCAATTAACGAACCATGAAAATGGGTTGATTTCAATTCTAAGTTCAAAATACCTGAATTCGACAGGTAGAAGTACAGAAGAATTATCATTGACTTTTATCTTTCTTCGTGGCCAAGTGGTAGTCACTGTCTATACAAGTTTCCCGGACCAGGGTTCGATTCCCTGCCGGTCATAAGCTCTTGTCTTTGTGTGATTTCACCTGGGACTCTGATCCCGAGGTCGTTAAGAGAATCCATACATTATTGTATCAAAAATGTATGGCTTATTTGAATATATATATATATATATATATATATATATTTATATATGAAACTGTCTTTGATTTCACTTTATGATCTTACCATTGTTCCAACCGTGTGTCACACGATCGTACATAGTTCATTTTGTGTATATATTATGCTTGTATCTTCACTTTTCCCTCGCACTAAAAAGAACCAGAATAAACATGTCTGGCTTTCTCCTCTGTAACAGTATTTGTTTTTGAACATTCAATTTCCTGTTTCTTTGAGCTTTTGTATATAAAGGAGAGTGTTTTATAATAAATTTACTCAGTTGCTTTTCATACTGTCTTTGAATCACAACCTTCTCTCGGCCCGTCACATTGGTGTCCCAGGAAGTTAACTCGCTCCCACCGCCTTTCACCCGCCCCTTCGCCCCTCCATCGTTAGTACTATGGCGGACTTTCATCGTTCACCAGCGGAGAGGCGTTTGCTTGGGTTCAGCGCGCAAAAGTCCAGTTTCGCATCAAAGGCGTGACTCGCTCAACCACCAAAGCAGATTATGTTCTTGGGCGATACCCCGAGGACACCATCCCAGAAATATCTAACTGGCTTTGTGAACAAGGAGACACCCCAATAGCATATGATGCCCTCAAGACATACTTTCTGCAGCAGTACTCGCCGTCGCCAGCCGCCCGTATAGCAAAGCTTTTTTAGCTCTCGCAACAACCGTTGGGGGACGAAAGGGCTTCGCTCGCCCTCAGGGAAATAACCAGTATCGCTCGCCCGCAACCTGCCGCAGACGGCTCTCTCGTGAGGTGAACCTACTTCGTGCCCTTTGGATACGCCGTTTACCCGGACCTATACGCGCTGCCATACCCGATGTCGATAGTTTACCCATAAAGGACTTGATGACTAAAGCTGATGCCCTTATGGACAGCCACTTCAAGACCTCCATCAACGCCTTCACCCCTGACGAAGAGGACGCCTATTCAACGTCAACCGAAGCTGATGTGAATGCCGTAGGACATACACGCCTACCCCGTGACGTGCCGAAGCGGCGACAAAGCCACCCACCACCCACCACTCGTTCGCGCCCCAACCAACGACTTCTACAGCCACTTACTACCTCCCATCCGCCGCACTTTTGCTACTACCACTTCAGATTCGGGGCAACCGCGAAGAAATGTGCCAAGGATTGTCAGTGGCCAAAAAACGTGTAAGTAGGCCATCGCTTGTGGCGGTGGCCCCCCGTGTTTCTAATCTTTTCTTTTTCATGATGCAGGAACGGGCGTGCAATTTTTGGTAGAAACGGGGGCTTGTTGTTCTCTTTTGCCAAGGGAACTCTTCAGGACACGACGTAGTCTGCCAACGGATCTGCGATACCCACCTAGAGTTACGAGAACCTCACATTATTGTTCGGAAACAGTAAATTTAATTGGAAATTTCTCGTTGCTGACGTCACATTGCCAATCCTCGGTGCGGATTTCCTCTCTCATTTCCACCTTCTGGTCGATGTCGCCCACCGACGATTGGTCAACGCAGGCTCGTACTTGTCGACACCTCTTCAACCCGCCCCCTCTAACCTCGCTCTCCGCATCAGCGCACCCACGGATGCCTACGCCCACCTCCTCACGTTTTACCCTGAAGTTTTCCGTCCAGAACTTTGCCAAACGCCCACTGTTCCTGCCAAGCACGGTATTTGTCACCATATCAAGACAACGGGACGCCCAGTCTTCGCAAAATTCAGACGTCTGGCACCGGAACGATTGGCAGCCGCCAAACAGACGTTCGCTGAAATGGAGGAAATGGGCCTTTGCCAAAATGCCTCCAGCCCATGGTTGTCACCCTTACACATCGTGGTGAAGAAAGACGGCTCCCTCTCCCAGTGCGGGGATTACAGGCGCCTGAACAAGCAAACAGAACCATCATTTCTAAGGATGCTAAGGATTGGGTCCGCGCCTGTACTTCTTGCCAAACTTCTAAAGTACATCGACACACGGATTCAGGAGTGGGCACCTTTCCTCAACCTCAGCATCGTTTCGCACACATTCACGTTGACGTTGTGGGCCCCCTACCCACATCACAAGGACATCGCTACCTGTTTACCGTCATCGACCGCTCCACTCGGCCTGAAGCCATTCCCATGGAAACTTCAACGTCTGCCTCATGTACATCTGCCTTACTCTCAGGATGGATGTCAAGATTTGGTATCCCTGAGCATATTACTTCTGACAGGGGTACCACTTTCACCTCTCAATTGTGGACATCTTTAGCAAATCTCCTGGGCATCACACTACATCAGACAACGGCCTACAACCCCGCTGCCAATGGAATGGTTGAATGTTTTCATCACACCCTCAAAGCAGCTTTGATGTCCCGCTGCAAGGATTGCAACTGGTTTACTCAGCTTCTCTGGGTCCTCCTGGGACTAAGGACCACTCTTAAAGATGCCTTCGACGTCTCGGCAGCTGAAATCGTGTATGGCGACCCGTTGGTCGTCCCTGCCGATTTTTTTCCTTCTACAACCTCCGCCGACGATCTCCAGCGAATACGTCACGTCGTGGGAAAATTTACTCCATGCCGCTAGACTTACAAGCCCCCAGCGAAGCATCACATACCAACAGACTTGCACTCTGCAACGCACGTCTTCCTGCGCAACGACACTAGCAAGCCACCACTAATGCCCCCTTATTCGGGCCCTTTCCTTGTGATCTGACACAGTCCGAAAACATTCCTACTAAACATTCGTGGCAAAGAAGACTGGGTCTCCATTGATCGTCTAAAACCTGCTTATCTCCTGCCAGATGACCCACCTACAGTTTGCCTCTCTAGATCAGGGCGCCCTATTTAACATGTACCGTATGTCATTTTCAAGGGAGGAGCCATGTACCAACCGTGTGTCAGACGATCATACATAGTTCATTTTTTGTATATATTATGCTTGTATCTTCGCTCTTACCTCGCACTTAAAAGAACCAGAATAACCATGTCTGCTTTTCTCCTCTGTAACAGTGTCTGTTTTTGGACATGAAATTTCTTGTTGCTTTGAGCTTTTGTATATAAAGGAGAGTGTTCTATAATATATTTACTCAGTTGCTTTCATACTGTCTTTGAGTCACAACCTTCTCTTGGCCCGTCACACCATCATCACTTTTTCATTAAATAAAGGTCAATCCTTCCTTAAATTAATTCCCCTTTTTATCATCCGTAGATCACATCATATGTAAAATAAAAAAATACAGATCTTTCATCATAAGAAAGGAAACAATAGGATTTCCCCTCGTGTTTGGGTTTCTCTCGCACTAATTGTAGTGATCAAAGATTTTGTAAATTTGGAGATCATTTCACGTTTTTGGACGAGTCACTAATTTTCACATTTTTTCTCGTATGCCATTAGACTGGATTTATAACACTTAAAAAAAGAATAATTAGATGACTAATATTGTCTATATATCTGTAAACTTTTGACAAAAGTAATACTATTCTTCATGTAGGACATCATTCGGGCCTTCTCTGGTGAATTTGCCTGGTATTGGGGACGTTTTATCTCTTGTATTCCTCCTCAAAAGGATCGAATCAAAACAAAATTATCTCGTCCTTCGATTCTCCTTTCTCCAGGTGTGATCTAGTTTATTGTCCGTCTGAGTTTGGAGGAAACATTCCTTCTCCTTCTCTCAGAAGATTTCATGATACTTGTCATGAAGCTTTTTCCGAGATTCGATACCTGGAGATCAGCAATGCTCTCCTTGAACATTTCTCTCTTCCTTTGGTCATCTTTGATTTCTTATTGCATAAGCCACACCTTTATTTCTTTTTTTCTTCCTTTCTTGTTTTTCGTATTATTAATAGGTCTTGGCTTTGAAATGCTTTTAGATTTTCTCAAGAATGTGTTCATTATTGCTAACCCTAATGAATACGTAATGTCATCTTATGTATCTAGTCATGGGAACTAATTCAAATTATTGTGACAAATAAATGTTGAATTCCTCATAATTCGCAGCCGTGGCCATACAATAGCTTCTATGTCATTATATTAAGTTAAACATGCTTTGCTTAATGTACTATTGAAGGTTAGTTTTAGAATAACAGGATGAACAATAATACATTTTGTCACGTGCTTTTTGTGGGCGATCAAGTCCGCTTGGCAACCGTGGACGGTAGTTTTTTATCATTAGTTTGTAAAATATTTTCGCAAAATAACATTTGCTTGAGACATTGGATACCAACAAGTTGCGAGAGCCTTTAATTAGATTTTTATAATCACAAAATTATTTAGAAGAAAGGTTTTCAGTTGATTTGTGATAAGAGCTCTCTCTCTCTCTCTCTCTCTCTCTCTCTCTCTCTCTCTCTCTCTCTCTCTCTCTCTCTCTCTCTCTCTCTCTCTCTCTCTTTTCGGTGCCTTCACGGACGTTTCTCTCTCCCATTTGTTGAGGTAGTGGATACCAACAACTTGCGAAATCCTTTAATGAAATTTAATTAGATTTTTATAATCACAAAGTTATTTAGAAAAAAGATTTTCAAGTGATTTGGAATAAGAGTTCTCTCTCTCTCTCTCTCTCTCTCTCTCTCTCTCTCTCTCTCTCTCTCTCTCTCTCTCTCTCTCTCTCTCTCTCTCTCTCTCTCTCTCTCTCTTTTCTTTTCGGTGCCTTCACGGACTTTTCTCTCTTCCAATTGTTGAAGGGTTTCAGTTATATACCGACATTTCCATTGTAAAGTTCAATATTCAAATTAAAGTTTGAGTGAATAGATGACACTAGCAATACAAGCATTAATAAATACAGAAAAATCCTTGAAGCTTGAAAGAATAAACACCTTATTTACTTTTTTCAACATGTTATTGAGAGTTTAAACTGAATCATCATGAGAATTTCTAATACTAGTTACATAAACTTATTTGAATTCCTATATCTCGGTTGTTTAAAGGGAACTGAGTCCTAGATGATTGGGTATAAACATACATCGGAATTATGCTTATTATAATTGAAATAAACAATCCTCATTCTAAGTACTAATCCTTATCCTGTGCGTGCATTACTTCCTTTACATTCAATTATTGTTCAGCATTCTCAGTTAGGCTGTACTAGTCTACCGATAAGTATAGCGACTGGGCACTGACGTGGTACTGATACTAACAAAGTCGGTACAGGAAAATTTAGGATTTAATATTAATGGAGAATACCTTAACAACTTGAGATTTGCAGGTGACATAGTTCTTTATAGTGAATCATGATAGATGATAGAAGATTTGAATAGAGAGAGCTGCAATGTAGGACTGAAAATGAATATGCGTAAAACTTAGATAATGTTCAGTGAAAATGCAGACATCAAATAAGGGTTATGAACAAGCCTCCAGAGATTGCTAATGAATATACGTACCTTGTACAGAGAGTAAGTGTTTCCCCGGGACACGAGACCAAAATTAAAAGAAGGACAAGCATGGGATGGAAAGCCCAGGTAAGGAAAATAGGATTATGAAAATTAAGATGTTATTTTGTCTATAAAGAATTGCATTTATTCAGATGATCCTATCAGAATTAACTTATGCAAGGGGAGTTAAGTACTCAACAAGCTTGGTGGATCGAGATGCTGTTAGAATTTAATATTGTAGGCTTTGAACATATTGAAGGGAAATCAAATAAAGTAGCCAACGCTCTCTAAAAGAACGCCATAGCAGCAGTAACAATTCAAATGGCAAAGCGGAAGGCACAACAAGAATAGAATTCGGGTTTGAGCACACCTGCTATTGGAGTGCATAGAAAACGGGAGATAATTGACGACTTAAGAGAGAAAACGAGAATGATCACTGGAATCATGTTGGTGAACGAGGTTCCGGGAGGGGGGGCCAGCGTGCATGCCCAATAAATGTGTCTGGTTGATTTGTGTGGTTGGAGTGTGGTAGAGGTTATTGCTAAAGGCGTTTGTGAGAGATATGAATACCAAGTTCTTGGATTTCTGGCACATGGGAAGGGATGTTTTCTTCATTGAAGATGATATCCTAATTTGTAATTATGAGAAGACACTGAGGTACATCTGATCTTGCGTTGCTCTCCCTACCTCTTTGATAGAGAGAGCCAACTATGTAATTCATGTAATTCCTTATGCAGGACATTTAGATATAGGATGGTCCCTAAGCAGGCAAGAGAATAATTTATTTGGATAGGGATGTAAAAAGACAATGCTAAGTTTATATATAAAGGGCCATGTCTGTAACTCAGTGAGGAACCTCAAACATGTGATACTACTTGGTCGGTAGTGACTGGTAAGTTTACCAAAATGCATATGGACATCCTAGGTCCATTACACCTCGCGGAAAGGCACTTTAAATACATGTGCCAGTCTGTAGATGCATTTCACACGCTTCACAGACACACACACACACACACACTTATGCAATGGTGGATAAAACTTCAATCTCGGTTACGAAGTCCTTGTGATCCTTTGTTGCAAAGTTTGGCTGTCCCCGTACGTTTTGTGATAATGGACTTGAGTTTGTGAACGAAGTGTGTAGAGGGGGTGACCAAGATCATGAAAATAGATCATTTTAATATTGCCTCTAATCAACTATCAGTCATCAGCCATTATTCAGTTGGGGATAGTCCGAATCAGTGAGCGGAAATGTTGCCTGCATGGAGGTTGCCCTAAAAGCAGCCTTTAATAGCTATATCAGAGATATCTACTTCGGACAGGACCCCTTACTGCCAAATACTGTTGTCTTGGTCCCTCACACTTTAACATTATAAATTATAGAACAATATTAGGTAATTATGTATAATTTGACCAGGAGAGTGTTTCACACCACCATAGGTTTTTCTTGAGAGCTAATGAGAAGTATCATGAAATATATGAAAGCGTTTCTGCACGAGGACATCTGACATACAAAAAGGGATGAGAATTTATCTTAAAAGGCTGCCTACAGCTGAAGAAACGTGAATCCACCTTCACTGACATGGCGGTCATCCAGCAAATACCACCTTTTGCATATGTGCCCAGTTCAAGAAGATAACTTCATATGGCGCTTAAATAAGCCAGTACTCCCTTACTTTGGGTTACCTGGCTACGTCGGAGAGGAAAGTGAAGATGAGTTCCAGCCGTGTTTATTTGCCGCACGAGAATGCACATATTGTATGTGCAGGGGCCTTGATAAAGAGCTTATCCACCACAAGGTGATTGAGAAGGTCATATGACTAGGTTTATGTACTTGTATCCTATTCTAAGTTTATTGAGAAAAGATGTAATCAATTTTGTTTTTATTTTTCTGTTCCAAGCATACCATGAGTATATCTAAAAGGGGCATTCATTAAAGATTTCCTCAGACCCACTTCCAACAGACAAAACTTGGAACGATTATTAGTCTTTCTCTCCACACAGGTTATGCATTTTTCCCATCGTTTTATACAACTCTGGAGACAGACCTTGCTTGTAAAAGTTGGTAGATTGAGCCTAAAACTATAACTCCACCTTTGAAATCAGTGTCTCATCATCTGGAAAACGTGTTCCCTTCAAAAGTGACTTATGGTTAGAAAAAGATAAGAGTCATATGGTGCCAGGTTAGGATAATAAGGGGGGTCCAGAAGAATTTCATAACGATAAGGGTACGCTTCTTTCTGGGGGATATGCAAGTTGTAAATTGGAGCATTATTTTGCAGGAGTCGGACTCCTTTGGTCAGAGTGCCGCACCTTTTGATTTTTATGGATTCTTGCAATTTATGCAATAGTGACACATAGCAAAACCCAGTAATTGTGGTACCCTTGGTCAGGAACTCCGTCATCTCTATTTTGTGTTGGCCCAAAAGTTGGTAAGCATGACCTTTCGTGCAGAGGGTTGCATTCTTGCCTTCTTTGTGGGTGGTGAGTCAAAGTTCCTCCACTGCATAGACTGGACTTTAATCTTAGGATTATAGTGATGGACCCTTGTTTCATACTGTGTGATAAGTCTGTCAAAAAGAGCTTCCCGATTTTGTTGACGTATCCAAAACACCCTTTGAGTAATCTATTCGTTCCTACTTCTGGAAAGGAGTAAGGAACCTGGGAGTCCACCTTGCAGCCACTTTATGCATGTGCAAATATTGTAGCCTCTGGTCTTAGCCTGCTGGGAGCGCTGTAAACATTGTGGATGCGGTTTGAGGAAAAACTGCCATTGATTTGAGCCTTCTAGATGTGATGTAAACTTTGTAGATGCTGTGCAGTGAAAGTTTTCCTGGCATTGGAACCCTCCTGGAAAGTTTTCCTGGCACTGACGCCCTCCTGGAAAGTTCTCCTGGCACTGAGACCCTCCTGGAAAGTTCTCCGGGCATTGACGCCCTCCTGTAAAGTTCTCCGGCCACTGGTGCCCTCCTGGGAAGTTTTCCTGGCACTGACGCCCTCCTGGAAAGTTCTCCTGGCAGTGGGACCCTCCTGGATAGTTCTCCTGGCATTGAAGCCCTTCTGGAAAGTTCTACTGGCACTGACACCCTCCTGGAAAGTTCCCTTGGCACTGGCAACCTCCTGGAAAGTTCCCCTGGCATTGGATCCCTCTTGGAAAGTTCTCCTGGCAATGACACCCTCCTTGAAATTTTCCTGGCACTGGCACCCTCCTGGAAAGTTCTCCTGGGATTGAAGCCCTCCTGAAAAGTTCTCCTTTCACTGGCACTCTCCTGGAAAGTTCTTCCGGCACTGGTGCCCTTCTGGAATGTTTTCCTGGCACTAGCACCCTCCTGGAAAGTTCTCCTGGCACTGCACTTATCTGCACAATTTGGAATAACTGATAAATAGTTATACGAATTTCATCCAAAATGCAGTCTCTACTTCAGTGATTGTCTCTTCCTCAATGGAAGAATGGGGGTCCAGGAATGGGCACAGTTTCAACATATGTACGGCCACACTTGAACTAGTGATGCCAGTGTTTTATAACATCATGTGATGGGGCAGCATTTCCATAAGTTTGATTCATTTGTGTTTATATTTGCATGTATGTGTGTATAAATATATAGCCCCCCAAAAAATATATCGAGCAAAAAATGCAGCAATAAAAATAAAAGGCAAAATTAAATTTGGAAAGTATTTGATTTTTTTTTTTTGCGGAATATTCTTCCATGCAAACGTAAACACGGATAACATTGTCATGTGTATTGTATTTCAAGAAGAGTGGCTTCTTTCCTTATAAAAAGAAAATTATGTACTAGAAAACAGAACTAGTTTTATATACGTAGTATTGGACATATTAATAATAGTCAGACATGATAAAATGTAACCCAAGCAAATATCCCTTATTAAGGATTGGAGAATTATATTCCCGATTGAGTTAGATTTCTACCACCCGGAATCAATCATCCTAACCTAAATTTCCTTATCAATTCTAGCAGACTTATTATGATGTGAAACGCCTCAGGACATTTTCATTCAACAATGCCCTGATGAACGATTTCACCCATAAATTGGAATGTAAAAAAAATTTAATATTATTGTATAACATATATTTTATGAATCTTAAAGATATGAGGAAAATCTATTGTACATGAGCATTATTTCATAATTATTTTGGTTTTCAAGAAAGTTCACGTTGAAATTTATGAATGTTACTGGAATCACCAGTTTTCAGATTTTAGTACTAAAAAAAAAGAAAAAAAAAACATGGTACTGTTAGGTGAATATGCATTGAAACAAAATCCTTCTTATGTTTTATTAGAAACATTTTGAAGTAAATGCCATTTGTCTAGATTCACTAAAAGAGGAGCTTGTGACAGGCTGCTACCAGGTCTGGACAGAAAGAAGGGCTGGACATAACATTTTTATTACCACCATATAACAAGCTTATATAAAACTGTTGAGGATAACAATGATATAAAATAAACTTGAACAATATGACACATGCAATAGCAGGCTTAAACATGTTTTCCTATTATCAGTATGAGAGAGAGAGAGAGAGAGAGAGAAAGAGCAATTGCATTACAATGTATGACCGTGTATGAAATACACGTGCATTACATGGCTCCCCTCCTAAAATCCTAAAATAGACACATATGTGAAATAGCGCATTCTGGCGTAGAGAGGCGAATTGTCGGCGGATCATCTTGCAGGTGAGCACGATCAATGGAGAAACAATCTTCTTTGCCACTAACATTAATTAAGAAAGCCCTCCATATATGATGGCTAATAAGGAAAGGATCCATGTAAGGGGTCAGTGACAGTACTCAGGTAACGGTGTCTTTGTGGGTGTCTTTGTGATGCGGGTAGGGGGCCTACTACATCAAAAAGAATGTAGCTAAAACGATACTGAGGTTGAGAAAAGGTGCCTACTTATGAATCTGGATATTGATGTACTTTTGAAGTTTAGTATGAAATAAAAGGGGCAGACCAAATCCACGAGTGAAGCCTACCAGTACTGACATCACAGACGAGGGTTGCATTGAAGTTGTTGAGGGTGCCTTCTTCCCAACGGGGATATATGCAGGATTCCCAGCAGGATTAGTACTCTGTATATTTTCGATGAGCTTCTGCCAAGACGTTGTAATCTAATGAAGGTGAATGGTGGCTAATATGTTTCTTGACAAGGCTTTTCCAACATGATTCATTTTACCAGGGAGAAGTTGAAGGCGGAGAGATGTCGGCATTGACGGGTGGACCAGGCGTCAGACTGTCGAATGAGGAGGAGTGTAACCTGTAAGAATTGGTGAAAGGGATAGACACTCAAATGCGCTGTCAGCAATTCGTGGTTGAAGGTAGAGTAGTAAGATTTCACCTTGGATAGTTTTCTACTGAAGAAGGCCAATGGGCGTAGTAAGCCATTGACCAATTGCTCAAAGAATGGAACAGTAGCAACTTTACTGTCATCAGGGGAGAGAAGAAGAGAGGCAATGTGGCACGGGGAAAGTTAGACCAGCAGCAATAGATAGAGCATTCTTTGCAATGCAGATGGCTGGTTCCTGGAGGGGACCCTGCTTCAGGTTTCTTTGCTTGCCTTTGACAGAGGTGTAGAGGGGGGTAAGAGTGGTGGCGATGGCTGTCAAGAAGCAGTGATAATAGTTTATCATATACAAAAATTATTATTACTAGCCAAGCTGCAACCCAAGTTGGAAAAGCAAGATGCTATAATCCCAAGGGCTCCAATAGGGAAAAATAGCTCGGTGAGAAAAGGAAATAAGGAAATATAAATGATGAGAATAAATTAACAATAAATCACTCTAAAAAAAGTAACAACGTCAAAACAGATATGTCCTATATAAACTATTAACAACGTCAAAAACAGATATGTCATATATAAACTATAAAAAGACTCATGTCAGCCTGGTCAACATGAAAACATTTGCTCCAACTTTGAACTTTTGAAGTTCTACTGATTCAACTACCCGATTAGGAAGATCATTCCACAACTTGGTAACAACTGGAATAAAACTTCTAGAATACTGTGTAGTATTGAGCCTTATGATGGATCAGGCCTGGCTATTAGAATTAAGTGCCTGCCTAGTATTACGAACAGGATAGAATTGTCCAGGGAGATCTGAATGTAAAGGATGGTCAGAGTTATGAAGAATCTTATGCTACATGCATAATGAACTAATTGAACGACAGTGTCAAAGATTAATATCTAGATCAGTAATAAGAAATTTAATGGACCATAAGTTTCTCTCCAACAAATTAAGATGAGAATAGGCAGCTGAACACCAGACAGGAAAACTATACTCAAAATAAGGTAGAATGAAAGAATTAAAACACTTCTTCAGAATAGATTGATCACCGAAAATCTTGTAAGAATTTCTCAATAAGCCAATTTATTCTGCAATTGAAGAAGACACACCCCTAATGTGTTTCTCAAAAGTAAATTTGCTGTCGAGAATCACACCAAAAATTTTAAAAGAGTCATACAAATTTAAAGAAACATTCTCAATACTGAGATCCGGATGTTGAGGAGCAACCGTCCTTGACCTACTTACAATCATACTTTGAGTTTTGTTAGTATTCAACTTCATATCCCATAATTTGCACCATGCACTAATTTTAGCTAAATCTTCTTCCAATGCGGGCAATGAGGGCAAGGAGAAGTTCTGAAGAGCTGATACCTTCTCAGGAAAGGGGGGACGCCTTCAGGAGTGATGAGCTGCCCCGAGAATGATATTTCATTGGAGCCAAAGGTACACTTGTCACACAAGACTACAAGGCTTTTCTTTTATAGACAGTAAAAACTATGTGTAGGTGATGGAGGTGTTCCTATTTCAAGGAAGAGAACACAAGTATGTCATCCAAATAATATGCCATCCATAAGGCGTTGAAAAGTGGTCCCCCCATTATGAAGGTCAAAACAGAAGTATATGAATGTGTACCAACTGAAGGAGTTAGTGATGGCAGTCTAGGGGATTTCTTTTGGGTTTATAGACACCTGATGATACCCCTTCAGGAGGTCGACAGTGGAGAACACCTTCACTTTGTGCAAGTAGGAGGTAACGTTGGCAATGTTGGGGAGGGGTTAGTAATCAGGTTCTCTCCACATGTTCAGCTGCCTGCAATCTCCACAAGAGCTCAGGAGCCATCCTTTTTCAGGATGATATGTAGGGGTGATGACCATTGGCTTGAAGTCTTTTGTCAAAGGCCTATATCAGCGAACGTTCATTTAACACCTGCCAAACAAACCGGGGCCAGACATCTGAGTCTGGAAAACACCGGAGATCCCATTGTCTTAATATATTGATAAATATATTAGTCCAGTCCTCGTCGGAACACTTCCAGGCACTACATGAGGAAGTGGGCGTAGGCATCCGTGGGTGCGCTGATGTGGAGTGCAAGGTTGGAAGGGGCAGGTTGAAGAGCTGTCTACGAGTATGATTTTGCAATGACCAAATTTCGATGTGCCACATCAACCAGGAGTGAAAAATGGGAGAGGAAATCCGCACCGATTATTGGGAATGTTACAACATCAACGTGAAACTTCCAATGGCATGTGGCGTTCCCAAATAGGGTTTTGGATCTCAGATCTGTTGTCAGCTACTAGTCGGACATCAGTAGGGTCTGAATGACTATATCATGTCCTGGAAAGTGATATTGATAGAAGGGAACGGCAAGCACCAGTGTCTACCAAAAACCTCACATCAGTACCTGCATCATGTACAAAGAAAAGATTAGTGACAGGGGAGGCCACCACCACAAATGATGGCCCACTCACAAGTTTTTTGGCCAGTGACAACTGTCTTCACATTTCTTCACAGCAGCCACGAATCGGGAGTGGTAATAACATAAATGCTGTTGATTGTCATCAGTAAGTGGCTGTGGAGGTTGTTGGTTGAGGTGTGAGAGAGGAGAGGTATATGTGGGTGGTAGCAGGCTTTGTCGTCTCTCCATTATGTCACAGGGCAGGAATGTCCTACTGCATTCATGCAGGCTCAGGTCGATGTTGAATTATTGTCCTCTTCGTCAGGAGGGAATGTGTTGATGGAGGTCTTGAAGGGGGAGAAGTGGCTGTCCATAAGGATGTCAACTTTGGTCATCAGGTCCTTCATGGAAAAGATATCGACATCTGGGATGGCGGCCTGTACAGATTTGGGTAGGTGTACCCAAAGGGCATGAAGTACGGTTACTTCCCAAGGAGAGCCATCTGTGGCAGGTTGCAAACGATTGATATTGGTCATTTCTCTGAAGGCGAGCGAAGCCTTTTCGTCCGCAAGCAGTTGTTGAGTGAATGAAAAAGCATGGTTATACAGGTGGCTGGCAACGGTGAGTACTGTTTTAGGAGGTATGGTTTGAGGGGTTATAACCTATTGGTCACAAAGCCAATCTCAGAATTTTAGGAAAGTGTCCATGAGGATTGCCACTAAGACATAGTTTGCTTTGAAGCTTGAGCGAGTCATGCCCTTGATGTGAAACTGAACTTTGGCATGCTGAAACAGTCAAATGCTGGTGAAGGGCAGCAGTTTCATTGATATGGCATGGATAGAAAAATCAGGTTCGGTGGGCAACATCGGCAAAGAAAAAGTTACAGAGGTGAGCGGGAAGGTGGTGGGAAGCTAATCACTTCTTGGTCACCAATGTAGCAGGCTGCAACTAGTTCTTAACAGAAAAACAGGCTGGGCATGACTCCTTCATTAATACGACATAACAAGCTTATATACAAATGGTTGAGGATAATAACGAAAAACAAACTTTTATAATGTGAAACAATCAGCGGTAAGCTTATGCAGGTTTTTTATTATCAGCGCAGGAGAGAGCAAGAGAGAGAGAAGGAACGAGAGAAAAAGTGCAATCTCATTTTAATGTATGAGCATGTTTGAAATACATATGCATTACATGCTAAAGACTATGGAATTTGGCTATGATGATGTTATTAAAGAGACACCAACGATTGAGATTTTGTAGAAATCGCTTATCTAATAATCTTTGGTCATGTAGAAACAGAATATGATAAGAAACGTTTTGTCCCCCTCGGGTAAATAAATCCTTCCTTGGTTCTTGGAATACAAGTGGTACCTTTGTTGGTGCATGCTTTCACATGTGATTCAATGTGAAGTAATGTATGTAAATATATTAAAGCATATACTCACTAAATTTCCTTTTTATAATAGTTTGATGATCTTTAAAATATTAAAACATTTTAAATTTTTTGTATTTGCTTTTTCCTTCTTGTCACATTACCTTTCTGGTGTTCCAATGACATATTTTCATGTCAAAATAATCATTCTCCTTGGTGATCTGATGAGGCATTTAGACCATCATCCAATACTTATTTTGTGAAAAAGCTATGCATAAATACGCCTGTCAGTATACGAAAACGAGATTCATCACGCACATAAGGAAATGTTTGGTCTATAATACAGGCCTCACAAAAAACAAATAGTTCCTACACATGCGCAGTAGGCCTCCTCCCCTCAATTACTTCATCTCTGCATTCTCCCAGTTTGTAACTTTTTGTATTTTTTTTATGCATCATGTTTTGCAGGTTTTTGCATATTGGTGCATTTTTAGACATGGGTAATAAGGCTGAGATGCCACACGACAACAATGATCATCTTGTGTAAGTTTATATGATTTTAGAATAATTCTGATCATGGTTCATGAATGTGTATACCCCTATGCAGGATCTATTTATCGAGGAAGTGTTACTTTCGTGGAAGGGAAGGCTCAGAGATAAAGTTTATAACCCCTCCAATACAAAAAAATATGTCATCAAGATGTACATCATCACTGAAGTGGGAAGTGGCTGTGTCTTGTTTTTAGGTGTACAGTGGGGTGTGCACTAAAACCAGTGAGACTGTCTTCTCCCTCATGTGTAATCTCCTGGAGAAGGGTTATCGCCTCTACATGGATAATGACTATAACTTGGTCGCCCTTTTCCAGGAATTGTACGATAATGGCGTGCATACATGCTGCACTCTTCTGCTCTCCAGAGGTGGTCATAAGGCACTGGAATACTTTGCATCATTTCCCATTACACCATATACATCCAGAGGCGAGACATCACTTGTGTAATTATTTGGAAGGACATTACCCATGTGAAACTAGTAATTAACATTCATAACACCAAGGTTGAGCATCATGAATGTTGACGTACACACACCCATGAAAGGCTGAAGTTACATTGTCCAATGGACAACATTTCCATGGGTGATGTTGATCATTTCGACCAAATGATCAGGTACAGCAAATTGATGAGGTTTGTATCCTACTTGTTCCAGATGGCATTCGTCAATGCCTTCTCCTTCTACCGGAAGTACACCAAGGAGAGGAAGAAGGAGAGTTTCAAGGCTTTAAAGCTGTATTTTGCTGAGGTCCTCTTGGAGTTTATCAATAAGTGGTACTGCGAGGTTGAATGCGTGATCTATGAAAGCTAAGTTGATGCGCCTTCCTCTCTGTTGGCAAGCACCTGCGAAAGCAGGGTTAACTCTGCAACGAAAAGGCAGAAGAAGAAAGAGCAACATCAGTTAAGAACCTCCCCCATAAGACATCCTCGTATCATAGAGCCTACTGTGAGATATCACACTCAGTCCAACTGTTCAGCTTGTAACATACACCTATGCAAAAATGTTTGCTTCGGTATCTATTACGCACCACAGTAGCAGGTGATCATCTCCTCCCTTTTTACCACCTAGCCAGTAGGTGTATTAGCTTTTTCACCTGTCCACCAGCGTCATTGAGACCTGCAACATTGTGACAAGTAGCAACCAAAGCGTCCCAATACAGTACAAGATAAGCAACAAAAAGTAAGTACCCGGCTAGAAATTTTAGAATGAATGGTTGTGTACATTTGTGTATAAGTGTGTGGATAGTTGTATATATCTCCCATATTTAATAAAGAGCAATTGCCAGGTTATATATATATATATATATATATATATATATATATATATTTATATATATATATATATATATATATATATATATATATATATATATATATATAGATAGATAGATAGATACATCCAGTCATGTTTATGTATAATTGTGTGTATTGTTGTGTATATCTCCCCTATCTAATAAAGAGCAAGTGTATGGCTTATACAGTATACAGTAATACCTTGGCATAAGAGTGCCTCAACATACGAGCATTTTGAGATATGAGCAAGCCCCCGTGCACATTTTTGTATTGAGATACGAGCAAGAACTAGAGATACGAGCATGTTTACAGATGCTGACACTAGGTGGCCGAGCATTTGGAAGCTCTGGAGGCCCGCATCAGTTATTCATTTTGCATGCTCTCTGACTGTTGTACACATCTCCGACCATTGCCTATGTTGGTTGCTCTATTTAGGTAATTTTAACGTATATTTGTAGGCAATTTTCTTAATAAGAAATGGGTACAAATGAAGCGAGTGAAAAGTGAGAAGAAAGAGTGGTCATGCTTCAGCTCTTTTCAGTAACACTTGCCTAACTAATTTCCCCAAAATTTTGAAAGGGAAACAGTAACAAAGCTCCTGGCATAGATACTTTTCAAAAAGGCCTACAGCAAGTGAAAGTGTAAGTGAGGTAAAAAAAAGAGCTAAGTAAAGAGCAGTAAAAAAAATATAAATAGAAAATTACAAAATAAGATATGAATAACTTGTTTTTGAATTCTTTAGGCTAAGTTCAGTCCAATTCTCTTTTTCCTTTCCTCCTCCCTCCCTTCTCCTCCGCACACACCGCCTTTAGTATATAGTCTGTCTCGAAGTTAAGAACTCCATAATAAAGCCACATTTTAATGCAGATCACAGCACGGCAATCATTTAAGTCACGTTGTATGTATGTAAGGTATTTTAGCAATTAAAAACGTAATTCTATTGTTATGTAATTGTTTTGGGTGGTTTTAAGAGGGCTGGAATGGATTAACTGTTTTTTTTTTCAGTTATTGTATATGTGAAAAATTTATTTGAGATACTAGTAAATTGACCTACGAGGTTCATCCTGGAACTCAATAGGCTCATATGTCAAGGTATTACTATATATATATATATATATATATATATATATATATATATATATATATATATATATTTATACATATAAACATATAAACACATATATTTCTTTCCAGTGACACAGAGAAGCATTGCCAAGTGTATGACTATTAGAGGGAGGGGATGGGAAGGGTTAAATCTGTGTGTGAGTACATATCAATCAAAATATCTAGCTGTCATTTTTGACAGGCAACACATACTAGTGCAGTACTATATAAGAATAATTGTCTTATCTATGTTATACACGTTTCATATTGTACCAACCGTGTGTCACACAATCGTACATAGTTCATTTTGTGTATATATTATGCTTGTATCTTTCCTCTTCCCTTGCACTAAAAAGAACCGGAATAAACATGCCTGTTTTTCTAACCGGTAACGGTGTCGATTTTGAACATGAAATTTCCTATTTCCTTGAGCTTTTGTATATAAAGGAGAGTGTTCTATAATAAACTCACTCAGTTGCTTTCATCCTATCTTTAGGTCACAACCTTCTCTCGGCCCGTCACATTGGTGACCCCGGGAGGTCGACTCGCTCCTCCCGCCTTCCACCCCCCCCCGCGCCCCCCATCGTTTGGGGCTAACCCATTGAAACTTTCATCATTCGCCAGTGGAGAGGCGTTTGCTTGGCTTCAGCGCGCAGAAGTCCAGTTTCGCATCAACCACCGAGGACACCCTCCCGGAATTATCCAACTGGCTTTGTGAACAAGGAGACACCCAATAGTGTATGACGCCCTCAAAACACCCCTTCTGCAGCAGTACTCGCCGTGGCCAGCCGCCTGTATAGCAAAGCTTTTTCAGCTCTCTCAACAACTGTTGGGGGACCAAATGACCAGTATCACTCGCCTGCAACCTGCCACAGACGGCTCTCCTCGTGAGGTGAACCTACTTCGTGCCCTTTGCATACGCCGTTTACCCGAATCTGTACGCGCTGCCATACCCGATGTCGATAGTTTACCCATAAAGGACTTGATGACCAAAGCCGACGCCCTTATGGACAGCCACTTCAAGACCTCCATCAACGCCTCCACCCCTGACAAAGAGGACGCCTATTCATCGTCAACTGAAGCTGATGTGAATGCCGTAGGACATACACGCCTACCCCGTGACGTGCCGAAGCGGCGACAAAGCCACCGACCACCCACCACTCGCTCGCGCCCCAACCAACGACTTCTACAGCCACTTACTACCTCCCATCCGCCGTAGTTTTGCTACTACCACTTCAGATTCGGGGCAACCGTGAAGAAATGTGCCAAGGATTGTCAGTGGCCAAAAAACGTGTAAGTAGGCCATCGCTTGTGGCGGTGGCCTCCCGTGCTTCTAATCTTTTCTTTTTACATGATGCAGGAGCGGGCGTGCGATTTTTGGTAGACACGGGTGCTTGTCGTTTTCTTTTGCCAAGGGAACTATTCAGGACATGACGAAGTCTGTCTACGTCTGCCGATATCCACCTGGTAGCTACCAACGGATTTGCGATACCCACCTACGTTTACGAGAACCTCACATTATCGTTTGGAAACGGTAAATTTAATTGGAAGTTTCTCATTACTGACGTCAAATTGCCAATCCTCGGTGCGGATTTCCTCTCTCATTTCCATCTCCTGGTCGATGTTGCTCACCGACGATTGGTTAACGCAGACTCCTACTTGTCGACAGCTCTTCAACGCCCTCCCCCCCACCCCTCCAACCTCACTCTCCACATCTGCGCACCTACGGATGCCTACGCCCACCGCCTCACGTCTTACCCGGAAGTTTTCCCTTCAGAACTTAGCCAAACGCCCACGGCTCCTGCCAAGCACGGTATTTATCACCATATCAAGACGACGGGACCCCCCAGTCTTCGCAAAATTCAGATGTCTGACACCGGAAAGATTGGCAGCTGCCAAACAGACGTTCGCCGAAATGGAGGAAATGGGCCTTTGCCAAAAGGTCTCCAACCCATGGTCGTCACCCTTACACATAGTTCTGAAAAAAGACGGCTCCCTCTGTCCATGCGGGGATTACAGGAGCCTGAACATGCAAACAGAACCGCATCACAAACCCCTCCCAAACATCGCCGACGTGACCTCCTACCTGCACAAAGCGTAGGTTTTCTCTATGCTCGACCTCCTGAAGGGGTATTATCAAGTGCCTATGAACCTAGAAGACATCCCCAAGACTGCCATCACCACTCCATTTGGTACATACACCTTCAATTACTCCTGTTTTGGCCTTCGTAATGCTGGGGCCACGTTTCAACGTCTCATGGATGGCATCTTAGATGACCTCCCCTTCTGTGTATGTTATGTGGACGACATACTTGTGTTCTCCTCCTAAAAAGAGGAACACCTCCGTCACCTGTGCATCGTGCTCGACCGCCTGCAACAAAATGGCCTATTAGTCCAGTACGACAAGTGTACCTTTGCACCAACGAAGTTTTGTTCTTAGGGTACCGCATCACTCCTGGAGGAGTCCATCCCCTCCCTGAGAAGGTAACAGCCGTTCAGGACTTCCCCATGCCCTCGACCGTCAAAGCTCTGCAGGAATTCTTGGGCATGATCTGCTATTATCACCATTTTCTGCCAGCCATTACCGCCACTCTTGCTCCCCTCTACGCCTCCCTCAAGGGCAAGCCAAAGGACCTGAAGTGGGGTCCCCTTCAAGAAGCGGCCTTCTGCAATGCAAAGCCCTATCAACCGCTGCGGCTGTCACTTTTCCTATCCCACATGCCCCTCTCCTTCTCTCCACTGATGCCAGCGATGTCGCTTTTGGTGCAGTACTCGAGCAGGTGGTCAACTGCTCGCCCTGCCCATTGGCCTTCTTCAGCAGAAAACTGTCCAAGGCAGAATCGGGTTATTGTACCTTCGATTGCAAATTGCTGGCGGTGCACTTGGCTGTCCGCCACTTTCGCTATTTCTTTGAAGGTACGCCCTTCGTCATTCGCACAGACCACATGCCTCTGGTGCACGACTTCACTCGACAGTCTGACGTGTGGTCTGCCCGTCAACGCCGACATCTCTCTGCCGTGGCTGAATACAATTGCACCCTTCAATACGTACCTGGGAAAATGATTCCCGTTGCTGATGCCCTGTCAAGAAACACGTTGGCTGCCGTTCAACTGGGATTGGATTACAACGCCCTGGCTGAACCCCAACGACTGGATCCAGAGTATCAAGCATGTAAGACATCCTGTATGTCCCTCCGTTGGGAAGACTTCCCCCTCGAAGACTCCAACACCACCCTCCTCTGTGACGTCAGTACTGGTAGACCGCGGCCTTGGATTCCTGGTCCCATGCGCCGGCAGGTGTTTGATTTCATTCACAGCCTTTCATATCCCTCGTGCCGTTCTACTGCACAGCTGCTGAAGACGAAGTTTATTTGGCCCGGCATTTCTAAGGATGCTAAGGATTGGGTCCGTGCCTGTACTTCTTGCCAAACTTCCAAAGTACATGGACACACGGATTCAGGAGTGGGCACCTTTCCTCAACCTCACCGCCGTTTCTCATACATTCACGTCGACGTTGTAGGCCCCATACCCACATCATAAGGACATCGTTACCTGTTTACCATCATCGACCGCTCCACTCGTTGGCCGGAAGCCATTCCCATGGAAACTGCAACGTCAGCCTCATGTACATCTGCCTTAATCTTAGGATGGATTGCAAGATTTGGTATCCCTGAGCATATTACTTCTGACAGGGGTACCACTTTCAACTCTCAATAGTGGATATCTTTAGCGAATCTCCTGGGCATCACCCTACATCAGACAATGGACTACAACCCCGCTGCCAATGAAATGGTTGAACGTTTTCATCGCACCCTCAAAGCAGCTTTGATGTCCACCTGCAAGGATTCCAACTGGTTTACTCAGCTTTCTTGGGTTCTCCTGGGACTAAGGATCACTCCTAAAGATTACCTTGAAGTCTCGGCAGTTGAAATGGCGTATGGCGACCCGTTGGTCATCCCTGCCGAATTTTTTCATTCTACAACCTCCTCCGAGGATCTCCGGCGCATACGTCACGTTGTGGGAAAATTTACTCCATGCCGCCAGACTTACAAGCCCTCAGCGAAGCATCACATACCGACAGACTTGCACTCCGCAACGCACGTCTTCCTGTGCAATGACACTAGCAAGGCACGTCTAACGCCTACTTACACGGGCCCTTTCCTTGTAATCCGATGCAGTCCGAAAGCATTCCTACTAAACATTCATGGCAAAGAAGACTGGGTCTCCATTGATCGTCTAAAACCTGGTTATCTCTTGCCAGATGACCCACCTACAGCTCACCTCTCTAGATCAGGGCGCCCTATTTAACATGTACAGTATGTCATTTTTGGGAGCTAGAATGGCAATGCTTGAGAGAAAACTACAACTCATAATTGACAAAATTATTCACTGGGCTGATGTGAAAGTGTTTAACTTTTCAACAAGTAAAACTGCT
>NC_090744.1:90277012-90317012 GCF_036898095.1 Palaemon carinicauda
AACTAGTGACAATAATAATTGTATCTCTCACTCCTCTCTATCGCTCTCTTTGTAGGTCCGAATCGAAAACCTCCTCAGCCATGCTTCAGAGAATGCTGCTCTTAGCGGCCTTTACTGCCTTTACTTCGGCGCTTCCTCCGCTTGAACGTAAGTAAACAAAGAGCTTCATAAAATTTTTTTTTCTCTGTTCTGATCTATGCAATTGATTACTGTTGCTTATTATACACAATGAGTTTATCCTATCTACTCGTTTCTTCCAGCGTCGCCACAGTGTTCGGTAGCTATAGACGAACTGCAAAGGGCGTGGGAAAACATATTTCCTCGATTCTCCGCTTTCAAACATAATCTCGACGACCAAAGGTTAGATATGAACAACAAAATGATACGCAAATATCATTTTTGTTAACTTTATAGAGAGAGATATTACATAAGAAGATGTTTTCACACTTTATATACTATATGATATTTTCTTTCAAGTGACTTTCTTTATTTTCAGCTTTCCCTTCGACTTTGCCGAGATGGTATCTCATGGCTTTCACAATGTTGAGTGCTTCCATAACCTTGACAACCAGACGGTAGGAATAATTCGTCAAATATTTTCACTGAGTTAACTATTCAGATGTTATTTTTGAAGGAAGTTCAGCATTAGACGAATCATTCCAAGAGCTGTATTTGATCATATTCTTCCTTTCTTCTACTTGAAGAAACAATTCCTCTGCCCGCCTCTTCCCCCATCATCTTTTTGTACCTCTTCCCAATTACATATATCCTCTGAGGCTTCTAATTTCGTTCTCTGTGTCTATGAATATTTCCTGATCCCCGCAGGTACAGCTGACTCTCGTAGGAACGAATGGTATCCCCGCCGACCCTTCCAAAGACGGCGCACTTGTAAAAGGAATTGAATCTTCATCAAAATCAGCATCTATGTGAGTCTCTTAAAAATTGATTTTACCCATACATCACATATCACTTCTTTTAGATATTGAACTTTAAATTATATGAAAATTACTCCAATGTCGATAACCATGTATTTTTTTTTCTTTTTTTTTTTTTTTTTTTTTTTTTTGGCAGATTGCAGGGATATGACTATGCCATTGACTTGAATACCCACTACGATCTCTACACGCCGAATTCCTACTCTTTCTGCATCACCGATATGCTTCTCAATATTATCTCAAATCTTGGGGTAAGGTTGCTCCTGGTTATTATTATTTTTTTTACACCTGTTAAGTTATCATTTGTGCGTTTTGGAAGAAGTAATGGAACTGATAAGAAATCCTAATTCAAACTGAACATTCTATGAGGCATTGGACAATATAGTGGGCATGTTATACAGGGGATATTTTTTTTTTTCTTTTTCCAGCTAATTGTTATCTTTCCTCTTAGGGCAATTATTATATCGATGGTAAACTGCGGCGGGAGCTGAAACAGCAAACACAAGTATTGGAGAAAGGTGCGAAAAGTTACTTTCCTGTCTTTGCCAAAGAGTTTACCATTCTACTCAACGAGGTACTTTGTAAACCACATGACGCTTCTCCGGCTCCAACGACCGACACAACGTCGTCAACATCTTCAACGGAGGAGCCACACGAACGGCTGCTGGGATCTGGGTGCTGCGGGATCTCACATTCCAGCTTGTTGTTTGACTGCTGCCGGAATCAGAGCCTGAGAAACTTCGCCTATCAACCTGAAGTCCCAATGGATAGGGACTGTTGCCAGAACTTCTCCAGACGTCCATTTGTAGTTGTGTAAAGAAGAATAAGGAAATTCTTAAGGTGATGATATTTAAGGATATTCAAGTCCTTAGCAATTGTTCATTAGACGTTCTTGTTGTCATTTTCTCATTACTTTATTTAAATTTCTAGAGCTAAATTTACTATAAAAATTTGTTAAATTTCTGCCTTTTTTTTCATATCTTATAACCAAACAAAAACGTTTTTTTCTCTTGAAGAACCAAAATACGCAATTCTAAGGAAACAAAGTACTTCCATGCGATTGTTGTTCATATCAATATTATCAAATAAAATATCACGATTAGTGTGTTGGGGTGTTGATATGCTTATTACTCTGAATTCCTAAATAACGGGTGAAAGTTAAAACTATCAAAAATATTGTTTTACACAAATATGTTTATATATACTTTATTGGATAAAACTGCTTATTGCAATACAGTACAAATTTCAATTATTTCATCTGTACAACTCTATTATTCTGTGATTTATTTTATCTCTGATTAGTACTTAACAATTGAGAAGCTAAAACACATATACGCACGCAGATACATACCTAAACACACACACACACACACACACACACACACACACACACACACACACACATATATATATATATATATATATATATATATATATATATAAGTACATTTCCCTTATCTCTATTATCGTTATAATGTAAGAAATCCCTTCCTTTGTTGGACATTCTAATTCCTGATGACGGAAGACTTTTAAATGAGCTCTCTGAAGCATTTTTGAAGTAAATGTTTACTCTGTGTTTTCCTCCTCTATGCTAAATACCTGGCATCTTCATTCGTCTTCATTTATTGTTGTAGCATCACTCTAAAAGTTTTACTCGTCAAGCTTAGTCTTGATTGTTACAATGGCCTTTCTTGCTCTAAATACCTCTATTTATCCGAGTGTACCCTTACCTTCCATGAATCTCAACTTCGTCATCTTGTTCAGGTATATACCAAAATTCTTGACTCTTTAGTTGGTCATATTATCGTTTATTTCCTTTTTAATTTCTTCTTTAGCAATCCTTTTTATTTGTCTACATTTATAAAATAGAGTTAATGTATTGGATGTCTATCTTCTTGACTGGATGTGATGCGAATTAGCTCTACATTCCCCCTTTAAAATAGAAAAAGTCCTTGCTCCTCTCATCTCCTTTGAAATTATCTAAATCATGGATGAATGAAAATCTCAGTAAATATTTTGCTAAAGGTAGTTGTCTATTATTAAACGGAAAACATTAGCATCCGTCTCTTATCTTTGAGCTAATAATCATAAATTGCTGCTGGTTGCATTAAATTTTATTTCTTTTTCGTATTTATACATTGTTCTCGTCCACAAGGGTTTTACAAGTATCTGGTCGTGCTTCTTCTAAGTTGTGATAACTTACTGGAAACGTCCCTACCTGGCAATCAATTGATTGGGAGTTCGAAACCCTCTCAGGTTCAATAGTTTCATGTAGTATCTGCAACAACACTATCCTTTTGAGGTATACAGGGGACTTGGAGGAGTCTATAGGTTTATCTGCTGAGTCATCATCAGACATTACCTGGACCTCCTTGGTCCTAGCTTGAGGGACAGGGGCGTTGGGCACTGATCGTATACATATTTAGTCCGTTCTCGAACATTGTCCTGTCCCTTGCCTCTGCCCTTCATGAGCAACCTATAAACCTTCAAACTCTTATCATCATTTTCATTCTGGTAAATGAATTATAATTAATATTCCACATATGATCGGCCTTCTTTTTCCTTTTTCCGAAGATGCTGCATTTATTAGTAGGGTTCCATAAACTGCCTTTACATCAACAGTAACGTTGTAATAAAAGCGTTTAAAATAGGATATGATGTATTCGGCCATTTTTATTACATCCTTGATGATAATGCATACAAATGAGAAGTTTATCCGGTTAGCAACACTTTATAGAGACTCAAGGAAAAAATTGACCCTCCCTGGATTCTCCGCGCTCAGCCAGAACCTTGAACATGAACTCTGGTTGGCCCTGGCATTCCCAGGATCACAGGGAATCCTTTATTAATTAGCAGAATTGACATACACAAACTTTATATAAGGGCGAGAAATAGTTTGAGACCGTCAGTTTCACAAACAAATACACAGACAGTGTCACTTATATATATAATTACAAGACTATTTTGTAAAAAGTGGCATAAAGAGATAAAACCTGATGAACGGGAGCTTGGAGAGGTTTTCAAAATGGCAAAAAAAGGAGATCTAACTAATTGTAATAATTACAGAGGCATAACACTTACGTCAGTTGTCATGAAAATATAAAGTATGCTTATTCTAAAGAGAATAGAGAGAAAGATTGATAGAAAGCTGAGAGATGAACAAGTAGGATTTAGAAAAGGTAGAAGTTGCTCTGACCACATTTTCATTTTAAGGCATTGTACATTAATGTGTAGAACATAGAAATCTACGTTTGATGGCATTTGGGGACGATGAAAAAGTCTTTGATAGTGTGCAACGGCAAATTTTGTGGACAGTCTTGTGTTATTTTGGCGTTCCTCTTAAATATGTAAGTTTGATTAAGTCTGTTTATGAGCATAGCAAGTACAAAGTTAATGTTAATGGAGTCTTATCAAATAAATTTCCATTAACAGTGGAGTACTCCAAAGGAATATGTTGTCACCTATGTTGTTCATCATCCTCACGGATTTTGTCGTGCATAAAACAGTTGGGGATGACGGAGAAGGATTGGACTGGATTGGTATCAGGATGTTAAGGGACCTAGAGTTTGCTGTTGACGCTGTCCTTATTAGCAAAATGTCACAGGACTTGCAAAGCTTCCTCATCAGAATGCATGAAATATCCCATGAGGTTGATTGTTTTTGAGATAAATAGAAGAAAGACAGAGAGGATGAGAACAGAATAAGCGATGGAAGAAGAAATATCATGGGAATGAGAAATAATTAATGAGGTAGAATCATTTAGATATTTAGAAGCAATGATCTCTAATATAGGGTCTTTAGAACTGGAGTTTAATGAAAGACTGAAAGACTGGCTAGGTTAAGTAAAATTTGGAAATCAAATCGCCTTGAATAACATATAAAACCCAAGCTATATATCAGTTTAATGAGATCGGTGTTACTGTGTGTGTATGAGTCGCGGTATAACAATGAAACAATATCCAACAGATTTTGTAGATTTAAGAATAAAGCCCTCAGAAGAATAGTTGGAGTTAAATGGCAGGGCAGGAATAGAAATGAAACTATAAGAGAGATTACTCGAGTGCCATATGTGGATGAGACCGTGGTGAGGGGTAGATGGAGATGGTTTAGGCATGCACTTCGCACTTCCCAATAGAGATTATTTCACCCAACTTTCAAATGGGCTCCACAAGGCAATAGAAGAGTTGGAAGACCCATATATATATATATATATATATATATATATATATATATATATATATATATATATATATATATATATATAAATGTATTATCTTATGACATACATTGGTATATACATATCTATCAATTTCCTCTTAGTTTCGACTCAGAAATTTCAGTAGTTTCAAGTAAAAAAATCACCAGCCACCGTGAAGCAAGAAATTTTCAAGGTCGGCCTACGACCTATGTTGTTAAAGCACATTCCGTCCTCTTTTTCCTTTTTTCTTATCTTCTTCTCACACACAGATAAGAAAACAAAGGTAACATTACATACTTTGGCACAACCAAACAAATTAATATATCGCTTGAAAGACGACGAACATTTTATGTTAAGAAAAGGATTTGCGAGAATAATCGAAACATTGAAAATAGAATGAAGCACAACAAGACCGGACCACAACACAAAGAAGCAATAAAATTGGAAGAGTAAGAATTGAACTTTTATATGTGTTGTCATTAATGTCAAGCAAAAATAAAAGGCTGAGAAAAACACCGATAAGGAGGAAATTTCTGTCAATAACAAAAGAAAATTCTAAATTATAATGTTTCAAAAATATGGTTAAGTATAGAAAAGGAACTAAATTTTCAGTGTAGGAAATGTCTCTCCCGAAGAATAATACATTGAATGTACAATATAATAAACACAAGAAACCTAAACAAAGGCGAGAAGATAAAAACATATCTATCAGTAAAAGGAGTTCCTCGTATATTGAACAAATATTATCATAAACTAAGTTATGAGACACAGCATGAAAGAAAATTGAAGAGGGGCAAACGGTTCTATAATTACAAAAAACTGATTATACATCGGCATTAATAAGAAGCAAAACAAAAATACAAGTGAATCCAAATAAGGAAGGACAGCCAAGAAATAGGCAGGTTTCTTCTTCGGCTGTCAAGGGTGCGGCCCAAGCAAGGGGGTGAAGGAGGGAAGTTATAGAGTCCGGCATTGTTGGGAGGCGTCTAGCAGGCAATTGTGTCCTATTTAAAATAGTTCTATTACTTGTATATAAGAACTTTAGACATGAAACGATGACGGTTGTTTAGTTTAGCCTGATTATGAGCGGAACACATTCTGAAAGCTCACTTTAATTAAAAAATACTATTTAAATTTGCGATATTTTTTCATCTTTGGAACTTCGAGCATAGAAGTGGTCAAAGTTTCTACAAGAAAAAGGAGAAGACTAAATTCAATGCACACACACACACACACACACACACACATATAAAATATAGTTTTATATATATATATATATATATATATATATATATATATATATACATATATATATTATATATATACAGTATATATATATATATATATATATATATATATATATATATATATATATATATACACATACATATATATATATATATATATATATATGTATATAAATATATATATATATATATATATATATATATGTATATATATATATATACATATATATATATACATACATACATACATACATACATATATATATATATATATATATATATATATATATATATATATGCATATATATACGTACATATACATAAATATAGCCTATATATATACATATTATATATATATATATATATATATATATATATATTGGGTATTTATTTGATATATATATATATATATATATATATATATATATATATATATATATATATATACATATATATATATATATATATATATGTATATATATATATATATATATATATATATGTGTGTGTGTGTATTTATGTATATATGTATACGTTTAAATATTTATTTATATATATATATATATATATATATATATATATATATATATATATATATATATATATGTGTGTGTGTGTGTGTGTGTGTGTGTGTGTGTGAGTGTTTGTCTGTGTGCGTGTCTGTGTGAACTGCCTTTAATTTTACTGCATTAACTTTGGTCTTCCCTATTTTCATCATTCATCATTTTATGTATACAGGTCTTATATACAAACAATAGAACTATTTGTAAATACGTCACAATTGTCTTCTAGATGCCTCCCAACAATGCCAGATTCCGCCAGAACTTCCCTCCCTCTCCCTCTTCTTCGGCCCCCAGCCCCACACCCCTGCCACTAAAGAAGAAACCTTCCTACTTCTCGGTTGTTGTTCCTTATTTGGATTCCTCTTCACTTTTGTCTTGCTTCTTGTTAATGCTGATACATAATCAGTCTCATGTAATCATAGGATCGTTTGTTCCTTTTCCATTTGCGTCCCTAGTGCCTGTTAATGTTTATTTATTGCAGTATTTATTCCATACAAGGGAACTCCGTTTACTGATCGAACTTCCCTACCTCATATAAAATATACCTGCACTCCAGAAAATAATTGTTCCTAAAAGATTCTTTCCATACATCTGGTGTCGCTGTTTGCACTTGAATTTTTAGGCAAAAATAGAGAATCTATAAATAATCAAAATAAACTTTATATAAAAAACGTACATAGAGAATATCCTCTATAGTGTTTAACCCAAATAAAATTTGATTTATCAAAATACAAAAAAATCTTGATTTGTTAAGCTAAATAGGGTTTATGATCTTCTTTTTGCAAATGTGAAGCAATGGTAACACCAAGGCATTAAGTGTGGACTTACTCACAATAGAAAATGTTATTCTGATAAACAGATAAATGAAATTCAATGCATTGCTCGTTTGTTTAGAAAAAAGAATAAGCTGAACAATGTCTGTGTGCAGCCTTGGCCGTTATACTTAATTTGTATGCATGCGTGACCTGGTGCATTCGCAGATTAGGCTCTGTGTGGTGACTTGTATGATGTTTTTATTATGCACCACTTGGGAAAAGTATGGACAAATGAATGTGCCTTCTATCCTTCAAAAGATTGAATTGTGTACCTAGTTGTTAGTCGACCATTATGGAAAAAAAATCTGATGAGTCTTTTCATCATTCCATCAAAATACTGAGCACTAAAACGGGAGGATCTGGACAACGTATTCCCTACTTCACTAGGAGGAAATTATACATAGGATAATTACTTGATTCACCACTCCATTTTCCTTCCCCCTTTCTCCACGAACAATAAAAATGGCCGACATTTGGATGGGTATTGGGAAAGCATTTTGTTACAACATCAATGAAATGTTCTGACCATCTTGCAAGAGTTAAGTTTCTAACCCTCTTGGTACTGCCTCATGATAAGTTGTTCTAATGCCCCTGTTACAACTTTGTGATAGTGATGTGCCAAGTCATAATGTTGTCCCGAAAGAACACTTTGCAGTGAACTTGATCCAGTGAGACTAGCTTCAAGTAGGATATCTAAGAAACCATTCACATCCATCTTTTTATCCAAAATCTTTATGAATGCACATTGGTGATGGAATGTTCCTATGAGTATCATATGGCGTTGGTACCAATCAGGGTTATTTCATGTGAAAGGATATGCCTTCATACACACTCCTATGTCGAATGTGGTGAAATTAGCATTTGCGTGGACTGGCCATTTATCCTGGCTAGGATCCAAAACATTTGGTGTAGGATAACATCATTGAATGAATCCTCAAGACCTGGATATGTCACACGAGTGTTAGTTAGTTTGGGGTTTTGGTGTACTGTCATGTAACAATCTGGCCATTCTGCAGTCTCAAGATGAAGAGTACGTTCTTTAGTTCTTTCTATTGATGGCATTTCAACACGGAGACAAATATGAGACTTTGAAGGCCCTGCAATGTATTGCAGTATTATTCCATGTGCTATATGATCATAATCCTTTCCAGTAATCGTATTCAGAAGCTGATCGAAAGTATCGAACTCTGAGTGGAACACAGACTTGGATTGTGGAATTTTAACAATTTTAGTAGAGAGAAGTGTAGAATTCTGTAACTACTTTAGCTAAGCCTGTCTTTATCTCCAAGGTGTAGCAGTAATTCTCAAAGTTCCCCATTCTGTAGAGAACAGTTGCAAGTTGTTCACTCCTACAGAGGTGCCTCAGAGTCATACTCAAGAAAATATGTTTTGGCCACTTCACAAACATAAGTTGCAGCATGGCAAATGTCTTGTCCAATTGATAATATCAGTCGCTGAATCTTCGGTGTTTTGGTAACACTCTTTTGTGAAGATAGTGGTTAGAAAAATTTGAAATTCCGTTTGTTATCTTTGCATTACATTCCAAATCAAGAAATTTAGGAGGCCACCTCAGCTCATTGGTTTCTTTAAAGCTTCTGTTGATGACACAATTGTAGCTCCATCCCCGATTCTCTGATTATATTAGATGACCCAAGTAAATATGTCTGCTTCATCTATGCTCATGCTACTATTGTACTTGATGTATCTGTGGTACTGTGGTCCGCCTTCACTCAGTGCATATAAATACTTGTGATGATTCTGGAGTTTGTCTTTAAGTTTTGCGGATCTATATTCTAGACTGGGGAACTATTTTTATTTGTTATGCTATGTATAGTTCCTTCAGATCACAAAGTGTCAACATTCTATTGCTGATGAAAACCTCTTGTCCTATGGCCTCACAGACTTTGTTGAAAGCAAATCTGTTAGTCTCTCCCAATACCAGTTGTCTTTTTCTCTGTTATTGTTACTTCACCAACTCTTAGGATCTTGAACATGGTATGATTTTCTATTGTACTTTGTGTTATATATAAATATATATATATATATATTTATGTATATAAATATAAATATATATATATATATATATATATATATATATATATATACATATATGTATATATATAAATATATATATCCTCAACTTAGATGACTGGTTCAGGTCTTGTCATCCTCCAAATTCAAACCGACAAACACCTTGAGTTATCCAACGTGCCCTTACTTTTACCTTCTATATCAGAGTTACAGAATATACAATCAGGGGTGAAGATTATACATTCTCTAGATGTTCTCTTGGTCCTAAATAGCATATTTGTTCCTCTATTTTCTTATAGTATTCTCTGTGATAACCATGAAACGATGATTTAATTACATATCTGTCATTCGGTATGTTGAAGTTAACGTCTCAGTAAATCTAATTTTTATTTCCTTTAATTAATTAAATATTTCCTATGCACTTTCTGTGGAAGAAAAGAGTTTAGTTTAGTTTCACAATACTTGTCTGTTTTCAATTCAGGCACAGGAATTACTCCTAGTTCACTCAGACATGTTGATGTAATACTGCTAATCCTCCTCCATTTCTAGGAGGTCCACCAGACGTAGAATCAGTCCTCTCACTAACTGACATACTTCACTCTTAGTCCTCTTCTAACACAAGAAATGAAGTTAGACAATGTTAAATGACACAATTTAATATTATGTGTAAGTTTTTTGCCCCTTAAACTGAAGATAGAAAAATGAATACAGAAATATTACATGTCAGTTATAAAACATGAGTTTTTGCAATTGAATTCTCAAATATCTTAAGAATGGTCAATCATGGATAACTAAAATGTCCACCGATGGATTCCTTAATCTAAACAAACATGCTTTTAGGTACCAAGATAATGATTCTATGATAATTAAAACCAAAGATATGATGACATATATCGTTTTACGTATTTTTTTCAAGACAGCTGTTGCGGGTGAGAGTACCCATGAAAATAAGTAAAAATGACACATTGCATTACACTTGTTACACTGTTACCACTCAGCTTCCCATAAAAGGCATGTGAAGAAGAAAAAAAAAAGAATTCATTATGCAATGGTCGTTGGGATTGGTAGGGGGGGGGGGGGGTAGCCTTGCAGGGGACTCCTATTGCCTGGTAGCCTATTATTAACAGCGTTACAAACGAGTGTGTGCAAAAAAGAAGAAAAGAAAAAAAAAGCCAATAAGGCTCGAGATGTACCTTTCACCTGGGAACCACGTGTGCTAAATGAGAGACTCTAGCCACAATCTAGCCATGATTCGCTAATGTGTCACTCAATAAGGTTAGGCCTGTTTAAAGAAATTGAAATTCATGATGTTTGTAGATTTCTTTTTATATAAATGCACCCAGTTTGTGTATATCATACATTAGAATTATTATCAGTATTTTCTTTTATAAAGCTATACGCGATTATATTTCTTTCTAATAAATTCTTGGAATAAACCAATTTCTTTGTACACGACCAATTAATAGTATAATTTTGGTCATGTTCAAAGAAGTTGGAGAAGACGTTGGAAAAAAAAAAAAAAAAAAACGGATATGAAGGCAACGCAGTAAATCCTGATTATAAAGTCAGGGAACCAGTGTTTGCCTCGACCTCTGGCAATGTTGGTTACCCTCAGAGTTCTCCATCTTCCCTCCCTCCCTAGCTCCTCCCTTGAAGACAATCTTGGCTCGCAGAGCTGGATGCAAATGAAAATCATTTCCTACTCTTCAATTTTCGTTCTGCTTTTCTCGTGTGTTTTTATTTGTCTGTCTGCAAATGTCCGATGCTTCCATGGGCGACTGGTTATGAAACTCACCGCACAGTTTTTATCTCAAGGACGATTGCGAAGAAAGAAACAATGATAAAGATAAGATTGTCCCCAACCTGACACTTTTGTACTTAAAGGTATCTGGGTTATTTCCAAGGAAGCTAAACAACTATCTTGTTTTGTTGCCAGTTAGAGACAAGCCTGAGAAAAATCACTACATTTCAAAATACTTGCTAAGGACAGTGACGCAAGATTTGGATTCAACAGATCTAGGAGGTTTCTTTTGAAATCTAAAGAACAGAGTTTAAAATCTTACCTACCCAAAGTAGAGGTGAGACGCAAGGTAAAATAGGCAAATTTTACCCATTCATGATAAGACGGGAGATGAAACAACTAGAATATAACCCAAATGTTCCAAAAGTCTTGGAATTACACAATCCATGAATTTTATCATAATTCAAAAAGTTTCTGAAATTTTAAATTATATTGGAAGTCACTTAATAAATTTTCTTTTTTTAACTAATATGTTAGTTAATTCGAATTCATGGAGATTATGTGAATAAAGGATTCTTGAAACACATCATATATTCTCCAAACTTTGTATTTTACAATAAAGATAGCTTTAAAAAACCACATGAAAGACACTTTTGGTCAATAAGGGTACAATTAGCCTTGCTCGCATGCCTTGTAATTTATTTATTTTGATTTCTTTTATTTTTTTATATAAATTGATAGATTAAGAAAAATTATACACACGCAGACATATAAACTATATATATATATAAATATATATATATATATATATATATATATATATATATATATATATATATATATATATATATATATATAAATATATATATATATATATATATATATATATATATATATATATATATATATATACATACAAACAACAGAAAGCAGCCGCCTCTAGTCCACTGCAGGACAAAGGCTCTGTCAGACATATCTATATTCGGGGCTGGGCCACAGTCCCGACTGCTATAATCCAGACACCCAGAAACCATCCCGACCGCCAAAATCTCGACACGCCAGGTTACCGACATACCCAAAATCCTGACAGCCGTAATCTCGACAGTTTGTTTTCTCCTTATAATCAGAAGTACTGAAACAGGGGATGGATTAAGATGTTAAAGGTGGGACAAATATCCCGATAGAGTTTCCTTTTCATCTAGTTTTATTCCAAGTGGTCAATAAAAAGCAAATTGAAACCTTGGAAAATTTACAATCCCAGGTCGATCAGAGCCACACAGGGTGTGCGCGTGTGAAACTAGACCATATAATACATAGCCAAATAAAAGAGAGAGAGAGAGAGAGAGAGAGAGAGAGAGAGAGAGAGAGAGAGAGAGAGAGAGAGAGAGAGAGAGAGAGCTTATTATAGAGGAAGAGTACTATATTTCAAACTTGAAAGTGATTGCAAATGATTCCAGTGTATTTTACAGAGAATATACATTATGTAGATAGGAAGTAATCAAAATAATTAAAATGATAAGATTTAGATGTCAACTTTTCTCAGATAAGAACATGATTAGTTTGCTACGAGGTGGCGGATATTCCGTAGGTATTAAGCTGGTCAGATTGTTTTCTCTTTTCATTTAGTGGTCATTAAGGTACAAACTGAGAAGTATTGTACCATATATTGCAGGATTCATTGTTCATAAATTGAAGAAATTAATGTGTTGTGAAACCTGCTTAGATTGCTAGACTGCAAATGACAATAATTTATTACCAAGTTTAACCAAATTGAAAAGTAAAGGATATTCATTCATTCTTGGGATGATGTGGAAATCTACATTAAACGTGAATCTTCTTTTAAAAATCAATATCATTCAATGAAAACTAATATTAGCCTTAGCAGAAAAAGAGTAAAAAAATATATAAAGTATCATGAAATATTACACGAACAAAACAAATTTGTCAAAACTTTAAGAACATATGTTTGATTGCTCATAAGAGCAACAGTTGAACAGTGTCTGCAAGGAAATATTTTACTGCCACCATGCAAACAAATAACAATCTCAAAACTTATTCACTCTAGCGGCTAGTGAACGTAAAAATCAAAAGGTTTCAGATTATCTTCGTGGAATAGCCCAAAATTTATCTTCATTAATAATTTAGTAAACTTATTAATTTTTATTCAGGAGTATTTAGCATAAACAGTTACCCACTTTTACTTATAGAATGCCATCGAATGTTTTAATTAGTTGTGAACCTAGTCGATCATAGCTCGACCCTTTGACGTCTAATTCTGACAAACTCAGTTTGACTGCTGGACGGTGGCGGTTGGGAAGAAAACCATTTGTAGGGATTATGGCTGTCGGGATTTTGGGTGTGTTGTAACCGGACGTGTCTAGATTCTAGCTTCGGGTTTGTGGCTGTCAGGTTTATGGCTTTGGGGATTCTGTCCGGCTCTCCTATATTCATGTGTAGGGTTTGGCCCTTTCATCACCCCACTGGACATTGCGGATTTGTGATGGTGAGAGACTTTAGTCTGATCGCTCACAGCTAACCAACTTAATATGGATGGTCTTGATTAGTACAGCTTTGATGGTCATGGTAATACACAAACCTCTTTACCACACTAAGGTACCCCTACTCAGAAATGGGCATTTATATATATATATATATATATATATATATATATATATATATACATATATTTACATATATATATATACAGTATATATATATATATATATATATATATATATATATATATATATATATATGTATATATGTGTGTGTGTATATATGTATATTTATATATATACTGTATATATATAAATATGTATATATATATATATATATATATATATATATATACATATATATATATATATATATATATATATATATATTTACATATATATATATATATATATATATATATATATAAATATATATATATATATATATATATATATATATGTGTGTATATATATATTTATATATATACTGTATATATATAAATGTATATATATATATATATATATATATATATATATATATATATATATATATATATATATATATCAACTGCAATCACATTTAATATCGAATTCTACCTTTGAGAATGTATATCCCCTGGAAAATTATTTAAATTATTTCCAGTGGATATACATTCCCAAAAGTAGAATTCCATGTTAAATGCTATTTTGGTTGATTTTTACATTGATTGATATCATCATCATCATCATCATCATCACCAGCCTTATTTTCATGGTGTTTTTTTGTCAGTCTATACCCGCAAGTTTTCTTAGATCGTCAATATAATGTCTTCTGTTGCTACCCCCAGCTTCTTTTGCAATATTCAGGGTCCAATTATGATATTCTTAATATCCATCTATTCTCATTATATGTCTTGCCCTTGTCCATTTCCTTTTGTTACATTTTGTTAGAATATCTTCTACTTTAGTTTACTCCCATATCAATTTTGCTCTTTATCTGTGCCTTAGTGTTATTCCCATCATTAGTCTTTCCATACCTCTTTGAGACCAAAATTAAAAGAAAGATAAGCAAGAGATGGAGAGCTTTTCGTAAACAAAATGAGATTATGAAACGTAAATTGTTCTTATTCTTCTTCTTCTTTGTCAGCATCTTTTCCCACTTTTATGCGGGGTTGATGATTCTGGCCAGCGTTCTCCATCTACCTCTGTCCCACACTTCATCACCGGTTAATCCTTTTGATCGAAGGTCATCTTTGATACAGTTCATCCACCTTCACTTTGGTCTCCCTCTCCTTCTCGTTCCCTGTACCTCCATTTCCATCGCTCTCCTCCCAATATACTGTTCATCTCTTCTCATGACATGACCATACCACCTCAGTCTACTTTCTTGGATCTTATCTGATAGTTTTCTAACTCCTGTGGTACCCCTAATTACTTCACTCCGCATCTTATATCTTCTTGTCACCCCACATATCCATCTCAACATTCTCATCTCTGCCACATCCAGCTTCTTCTCTTCTGTCTTCTTTATTGCCCACGTCTCCGCTCCATACATGATTGCCGGTCTCACTACTGTCCTGTGTACTTTACCTTTCAACTTAATCCCTATTTTCCTGTCCCATAGTACTCCACACACTTTTTTTCAATTCTTCCATCCTGTTTGTATTCTGTGGTTTATATGTGCCCCCAGATCACCATCCTCTGCAACTGTTGATCCTAAATACTTGAAATTTTCAACTCTTTTCAATCTCTCTCCTTGTAAACTAACTTCCCCATTCTCCCGATTTTTCAATCTCAAATACTCTGTCATTTTCCTGCTGATCTTCAGTCCTCTATTTTCCATTTCTCTTCTCCACTCCTCCAGTTTCTCTTCTACTACCTCTCGCCTAGTGCTACGCAGTTTAATCTCATCAGCAAAAAGCATACACCGAGGAGACTGATCTCTACTTGTACTACGGGGAACGCCCTAGCATTAATTCTAATCTCACAATCTCCGCTGGCCATATTGGTTTTGGCTAATTTTTCATAGCCGGATGCCTTTCTTGCCGCCAACCCTCCTATCAGTATTAACTTATTCATGAAAAACTTGGAGCCTTACTAAATCGTTAGAACATAAGCTAGTTAAAACTCAAAAATCTATGGGAAGAATAAAGAGACAGAGAAAGAGCAGCATTAATACGAGAGCTAACCAAAGTACTGGGAATTAAAAAACATTTAAGAAAAGAAATGAACATGGGCAGGATATATAATGAGAATGACAGATATTAAATGGATAAGAAGAAAAACAAAATGGGTCCCTATATATTGCATACGATGCAAGGGAAAGAAGAGAAAACGTTATATATATATATATATATATATATATATATATATATATATATATACATATATATATATATATATATATATATATATATATATATATATATATATATATATATCATCATCATCATCATCAGCATCAGACATTATTAGTTCACAGCAGAACAAAGACCTCAGATATTGTAGAGGTCTGTTGGTAACGTCCTTGCCTGGTGAGCACCAAACTGGTTCGAGTCCCGCCCAAACCCATTAGTTCCTTTGGATGCTGTAACCTCACCATCCTTGTGAGCTAAGGATGGGTGTTTTGGAGAGCCTAAAGGTTTATCTGCTGAGTCATTAGTAGCCATTATTTAGTACCAGCTTCTGCTCGTATTCCTGTTAAGAACTACAGTGAAAATGAGATAAGTGTTAATAATACTTAAGGCAATAACCCACTTTAGTTTTAAGTGTGCTTAAGAGACCTTTGGATATTCAGTGTTTTATATATTGCTGTCTGGGAGTTATTTAACGGTCTCAGAATTCGGGTATTAATGTTTTAAAGTGCAACAGTTTGAATGTAAAAGCAAACAAGGATGTTTGGAATCCGAGAAGTTTAATTAACTTGCCAGTCGTAATATATATGATATTATATGTTTGGTTCCCAGTAAGCAGCCAGATTAGAGTATATTTATTTTAATGCCCAGACTTCGTGAGTCATAATCGTATAATATATTTTTTGCTAGTGCCCAGAGCAGGGAACAATACATAATATATATATATATATATATATATATATATATATATATATATATATATACGTATATATAAATATAAATATATATAACTATATATATATAAATTTATATATATGTATATATATATATATATATATATATATATATATAAATATAAATATACACATATATTTATATATATAAACATATATATATATATATATATATATATATATATAAATATATATATACATATATATATGCATATATATGTATATATATATATATATATATATATATATATATATATATATATATATATCTATTTATATATACATTTATAAATATATATATATATATATATATATATATATATATATATATGTATGTATATATATACACACACACACATATATATATATATATATATATATATATATATATATAGAGAGAGAGAGAGAGAGAGAGAGAGAGAGAGAGAGAGAGAGAGAGAGAGAGAGAGAGAGAGAGAATAAATATCTTTGGCTCTTGAACCCTAACGGTAAGGATGGTGCACAAATATGGTTTCATGACCCTTTTACGTTGTGAGCTGACGTGCTCTTAGGAGGTGAGGCAATGGTGCGCTGATTTGCCAAGAACGTGGGTCAATGCGACTTCTGAGCTTCTCAGATCTTGACGTAGCGTCTTTCAGGACAGTACTTCGTACTTTGTCTCCTCCTCCTGCAAGACACAAAACATGGTCGTAAGTTGGATTGAATTAGAAGTTTAGGCATCGAAATATTATTTTTAAATGTCACGAGTTCTTGATAATAGAAAATCATTGTTACCGTATTTAAAGAAATAATCGTTAAATGTTTAGATGAAGTTTTTGTAGCAAAGATCTATGCACTTTAATCATAATGGGTGTGGATGATGATGATAAATATATATATATATATATATATATATATATATATATATATATATATATATATACATATATATATATATATATATATATATATATATATATATATATATCAATCATCATCATCATTATCATCATCATCAGCCGTAATTGTCTACTGCAGGTCAAAGGCCTGAGACATGAACTCCTACTCACATCTTTTCATGGTCTTTCAATGACATCTATGCATAATTTTTCTTTAGCACGTTAATCCATTGTCTTCTTTTCCTTCCCCTGCTTCATTTGCAAATTTTAGGGACCCATTCTGTTATTCTTAATGTCCATATGTTATCTGTTATTCTCATCATATGTCCTGCCCAAGTCCATTTCTTTTTCTTACTTGTTCATAGAATATCCTCTAATTTAGTTTGCTCTTGTATCTATGTTGCTCTTTTTCTGTCTCTTAGTGTTATTCCCAATGTTATTCTTTCCATAGTTCTTTGAGTTGTAACTAGCTAATGTTATAAGGATTTAGTAAGGCTCCAAGTTTCTGATGCTTGAGTTAGTGCTGGGAGGACTATCTGATTAAATACTTTTCTTTTTAAAGATTGTAGCATTTTACTTTTCATAATCACGTTTTTTTTTATCAAAATTATTTCATCCTGTGCTTATGCCTATTTTTATATCGGCCTCATGTACTGAGGAAATACTTACTGACTGCCCTAACTACGTATACTCATCGACAATATCTAGAGGTTTGCCTTTAATCATTATATGATATCTTTGCATTTTCATTGAATATTATCTTATTATACTCATATTCATTTTCAGTTCTATATTTCTGCCTTCTCTATTCAAATCTTCTATCATCTGTGCAAATGCACCCAGGATTCAATTAATACAACTATGTCGTTTGGAAATCTTTAGTTGCTAAGGTATTTCCCATTAATGTTAATTCCTACATTTTCTCAATTTAAATTCTTAAAACCTTTTATACACGATGTGAACAATTTAGGAGAGATAGGGTCATCAAAAATTTCACACTATATTTCTGTAGTTTTAGGATTTTTCTTCTTCCTATATTGATATCCTCAAGTGTTCTAACATAAGATTCCTGTATTCCTTGTCTTTAAAGTGTTTCCATTACAGTTATGACAGGACAAAAGGTTTTGTCAAAGTCTATTAATGCCATACATAGTGGTTTTCCATACTCTTGATTTTTCCAACAGAGTATGGAAAACCACTATGTAGTACGTGAATATGGTCAGTTGTTGAATACCCACTTCCAAAGCGTACCTGCTCTCTTGGTTGATTAAAGTTCAGCTGTTCATCTATTCACCCTAATATGACCTTAGTGAACTTATTGATCTGTGATTTTTCGGGTGTTTCCCTTTTTGTGAAATATTGTAATAGATAAAGTTTTTCCAAGCTGTAGGTATAGAGCATTCTTACAGACATTTGGTGTAAAGTTCAGAGAGTTTTACCGTTATGAAATCTCTAGTTTTTAGACCGTCTTTTCCCACTGCTTTGCTTGCTTTCATGCATTTTACTTTTCCTACTGCTGCTTTTGGAACCGGCTCAGTTGTTTCATTATTTTTATTGGCAAAGTTATTTCTTTTAGAAAACCTATACAATCACTCCACCTCTAATGTTGATAATTTGTTTCTGATAACAACAGTTATATGTGTAAAGAATTGCAAATTTATTTCATCTATTTGTAGAAGATGTTATCAAACCTGTTTCTGAATGTCTTTAGCATCGATCACAATTTTACCTGCCCAAGAAACAGAAACTCTTTCAGACAGTTTCATATCTTCATATAAAAAGGTAGTCAAACAAGAACAGAATTCAGTCTAAAACCAATGACAATAATTACTATATCTCACAGCCTCTCTATCTCTCTATCTTTGCAGGTCCGAATTGAAAACCTCCTCAACCATGTTTCATAGAACACTGCTCTTAGTGGCATTTGCCGTCTTGACATCAGCGAAAAGTAAATAGAGCTTCAAAAATTTTGTTTTTCTGCCTTATCATTTATATAATTGATTACTGTTGCTTACTTTGCTCATTTATTTGATCTTACCTATTCGTTCCTTTCAGAAATACAATCTCCTACTGGAGCCACTCATGTCCGTATAGAGGGGCCTAACTGTTGCGTGCTTCCGCTAGACCACATTTATTACTGCTGCCAATCATTGCGAAGAGCTGGTGGTCCTTTAACCACGGGTTCGAGTTGTTGCCTGTATTTTTAGCCATACATCATGAAGCATTCTTTTTTTACATCTTTTGATTACATAATTTTGGAATTTAAAAATCTAAATACGCAATAACATTTGCTTTATTTATACTATTTTTATACATAAAAACCGGATAATATAATCTATCTTATAAAGAAAAAGCACTCGATTTTAATATCTGGGATATTAACGATTTAAAAAACCAAACAATGTTAAATAGAAGAAATGACTGAAACATCAAGGAAAATTAGGGATTGCTTCCATGCAATAGTTGGCCATATCGGAATGATCAAATAAAGTATTTCAATTAGTCTGTTAGAATGTTGTTTATCCTTATTATTCTAACCTTTTAAATAATGACTGAAGTTTCACCTATGACTTTACAATATTTCGTTTCACATAAATCTATTTATGAATACTGTACTGTATTGGAAAATATTCCTTATAGCAATGCAGCAGACATTTCGATTATTATTTCTTTACAACTCTGGTATACTAAGATTTATTTAATTTTTGATTATTGCTACATTCACAACTGAAAAGTTATATATATATATATATATATATATATATATATATATATATATATATGTATATATATACATATATATATATATAAATTATATATATATATATATATATATATATATATATATATATATATATATATATATATATATATGTATGAATGTATGTATGTATTTATATATATGGATATAATATATATATATATATATATATATATATATACATACATATAATTATATATAGATACATAATTATATATATAAATATATAATTATATATCGATATATAATTATATATATAAATATATATATATATATATATATATATATATATGTATATATATATATATATATATATATATATATATATATAAATATACATACATATAATTATATATAGATATATAATTATATATATATATATATATATATATATGTATATATATATGTAAATATATTATATATATATTATATATATATATATATATATATATATATATATATATATATATATATATAATGACCTTAGATGTCAGGATTCCAGGAAACTACAAATTAATCAATCAATCGATATAGTAGGTTACACTAGGTTGGTCAAGGCACCAGCCAACCGTTGAGATACTAGTGCTAGAGTTATTGGTCCCTTTTAACTGGCCAGATAGTACTATATTCGATCTCTTTCTGGCTACAAATAATTTTTCCTTTTGCTACACATGCACCAAATAGCCTGGACTATTGTTTACACATTTTCCCCTTTCCTCATATACTAGACAGCAATATAATAACTGAAAAGTTCTGTTTGCTCACGGGGTTAATTATTGTATTGTAATTGTTCAATGGCTACTTTCCTCTTGGTAACGGTAGAAGAACCTCTTTAGCCATGGTAATTAGTGTAGGAGCCGATCACTCCAAAATCAAACCATTGTTCTCCAGTCTTGAGTAATGCCATAGCCTCTGTACCATAGACTTGAACTGTCTTGGGGTAAAGTCCTGTTATATGAGGATACACTCAGGTACACGATTCTATCTTTTTTCATATTTCTTTTCTCAATAGACTATAATCCTTTCTGGGGACCTTATAGGCCTTATAGTGTTTCTCGAAATTAAAAATCATGTCGAGAATCAGGCCTAAAATATTAAAGTACTCATAGAGGTAAAAAAAAAAAGAATATCAATGCTGAGATCCGGATGTTGAGCAGCCACTGTCCTCGACCTATTTACAATCATACTTTGAGTTTTGTTAGGATTCAACTTCATCCCCTATAATTTGAATCATAAACTAATTTTAGATAGATCTCTATTAAGGGATTCAGCAACCTCCAATCTACATTCAGGAGATGGAATTGATACAAAGAGAGTAACATCAGCTGCATATGCAACGAGCTTGGTTTTAGTCTAAACCCCATGTCATGTGTATATACTATGTAAAGTAATGGGTCAAGAACGCTTCCTTGAGGAACAGCAGATATCACATTCCTATGCTCACTATGTTGCGCATCAGCTCTGCGGTTTATTAATTGAAGATTCAATAATGATGCTAAGAAAAGTCCCACCCACTCCCAACTGTTGAAATTGAAAACAAGGGCCTCATGATTAATACTGTCAAAGCCAGCGCTAAAATCAAGGAAAATCATATTAACTTCCTGACCACAATCACGTGATTTTCGTACAGCATTGGACATTGTAAGAAGGGCATCACATACTCCAAGGCCTTTACGAAAGACAGATTGCACACTAGGGAACAGATGATTACCTTCAACAAACCTAATCAGACGTTTCTCCAAAATTTGTTAAAATATTTTAGATGATAAGGAAGTTATGAAAACTGGGTGGTAATCAGTTGGACTTGATATGCCATAAACGCATGTACCTTATGGAACAACAATGCTAATTCTCCAGCAAATGCTAAAAGAGCATATCATTGAAGTTTGAAGTCTTTTTATTTAGACCACCCAAGCATTTTGGAAGAAAATATTTGTTTTATGTTTACCTTCTTTATCCCACATAACTCACAGCTTAAATCATCTTCGTTTACTCTTTTAAAGTTACTCCTCAATTGTTGCTCGTTAAGCCTAGCCTTCATTGTTACAATAGCCTCTCTTATCTGAATCCCAACTTCGTCATCCCTTTCCGATTTATGGCTAGAATTATTCTGGTTTTATTGGTCCTATTATCGGTAATTTTCGTTTGATTTTTTTTCTTTTGTTAGATAACCTTTTTATTTGGCTACATTTATGAAATGGAATTCATGCATCAGAATTCTCATCTTCTTGACGAGATGTGATGTGAATGAGCTCAATAATTTCCCTATTATGTTTGGGATGTGTAGTTTCCCTCGCTGAATGTTGCTCACTATCCCGGTACTTACTGTTTTTAATTTTTTTTAAGAATAGCTATTAGTAACCAGAACTACAAAATTTTGAATAGAAGAATTTGAAATAAAACACACATAATGAGGTAAAACAATTCAATTATATGAATTCACCCAAACATTATATATATATATATATATATATATATATATATATATATATATATATATATATATATATATATATATATATATATATAAGCATTCATATATATATATACATATGTATATATATATATATATATATATATATATATATATATATATATGTGTGTGTGTGTGTGTGTGTGTGAGTGTGTGTGTATATATATTTGTATACATACATATATGTATGTACAATATATATATATATATATATATATATATATATCATATAAACACACACACACACACACACACACATATATATATATATATATATATATATATATATATATATATATATATATATTCCAACGGGGATTGACAGTTATTTGCTTTTGATCTTGTAAAAACAAATGTTTTTCCTCATCAATCCCAGAAATTTTCATTTGAATATTTGAATTATTCTAGGAACAATTTACTCCACCGCCAAAAATAACCAATCAACCCATACTGAAATAAATGTTTGCAGTGGCTTTTCTAATGCAGATATTAACCTGCAAATTGTATGGACAAAGTAAATATCCATCACATAACTCCCTGAAAATTTCCTTCAGATATGTGAAGAAGTCTACGAGTAATTTACGGCGCCACTGAAAATCTGCCTCCTGCTGATATCGAAAGAGGGCTTCTGTGACTTTTCTATGGCAAGTATCAATACGATAATTAATATGAATGTAGTTCATATAACACCCATCAAATCCTGCGAAAATCTTTTGGATATCTGTAAAACTCTTAGAGTAATTTGCTCTTCTTCACTGATTTTTTAGCTAAAAGTCGTCACTTGCGAATAAAAGTGATAGTCAGCACATGAATATAACCAGTATGAACATGAAAATAGGCAGGAATAATGCATATATATATATATATATATATATATATATATATATATATATATATATATATATATTTATATATATACATACATATATATATATATATATATATATATATATATATATATATATATATATATATAGATATATAGATAAATAATCTTGGGAAATTTAATTTGAAAATATTTATTGGTATAAAAGTTATTAACTTGCTGCCGAAAATATCAGCTGCAACCTCCTCCTCCTCACAACCGCCCCCCCCCCCCCCCCCAACCGCCTCCGCTCCAAAATCTATGGTCAGGGAATGACTGGGCTACGGGTTCGTGAAAATTTTGGCCTTTTATATAAGGTCACTTACTTTGTTCGGGACCAATAAATCTTTTGCTACATGTGATTATCTATATCTAAAGGCAAACCATTAGTACACTTATGTTATTCATGAGCTATTAATTAGAATTAGTTTCATGTAGCGTTTACAATCCCACTATCCTTGTAAGCTCATGAGGGGATTTAAGGAAGCCTATCTGTATTTATTAGCTACATTCAATGAATTTTTCAAATATCAATTGCCAAGTTCTAATGATAGGGTTTCTATATGGTATGCTATTTTTTTTTTTAACAAGCCTTTTGTGATAATGCTTGCAAAACTAGATGTTTATCCGGTAAGCAACGCATTATAGAGACTCTAGGAAAATAATGAACCTCCCTGGATCCGCCGCGCTCAGCCAGAACCTTGAACCTGAACTGTGGATGACCCTGGCATTTCCAGGATCAAATCGAGTCCCTTATCAAAGGCACGAGTTATGCATTGAGAAAGAGACAACTTTGCCATATTATTAGCAAAATTGGTGGACAAGGATTTATTAATTAAGGCTCCGTAATATGATTAAGGCCATCATGTTCAAAACTAAAATCACGGAACAAAAATGAAACATCACAAAAAGTAATTTAGCAATTAAATTCAAAGTGTAAGAAATGAATTTCCAGTAGGATGAAGCATGCGTGTTGTGTTGTCATTAATGCAAAAAAAAAAAAAAAAAATATGAATAAGTTGAGAAAAACATCGAAAAGGAGGAAATTTCTTAATAAGAAAAAACACCAAAATTACAATATTTTAAACATATGGTTTTGTATGGAATATGAAACGGCATTTTCAGGGCAGGAAAAGAGCAATGTTACAAACATAAAGAATCCTAATAGATGTCGAAAAAGTAAGAACTTATCCATCAGTAAAATGAGTTTCCCGAGCATGGAACAAATATTGTCATAAACAAAAGTTAACAAATACCGTAGGAACGAAAATTGAGGAGCAGCAAACGGTTCTCTAATTACACGAAACTGATTAAGCAGCAGCATTAAGAAAAAGGAAAACAAAATGAAAGTAGAATCCAAATAAGGAAGGACAAGCAATTATATATATGTATATATATATATATATATATATATATATATATATGTATATATAAATATATATATATATATATATATATATATATATATATATATATAGATATATATATATATATATATATATATATATATATATATGTATATATATATATATATATATATATATATATATATGTATATATATGTATATATATATATATATATATATATATATATATATATATTTATATATACATATATATATATATATATATATATATATATATATTTATATATATATATATATATATATATATATATATATATATATACATGTACATATATATATATATATATATATATATATATATATATATATGTATATATAAATATATATATATATATATATATATATATATATATATATATATATACATATATATATATATATATATATATATATATATATATATATATATTTATATATACATATATATATATATATATATATATATATATATATATATATATATATATATATATATATACATATATATAATTGCTTGTCCTTCCTTATTTGGATTCTACTTTCATTTTGTTTTCCTTTTTCTTAATGCTGCTGCTTAATCAGTTTCGTGTAATTAGAGAACCGTTTGCTGCTACTCAATTTTCGTTCCTACGGTATTTGTTAACTTTTGTTTATGACAATATTTGTTCCATGCTCGGGAAACTCATTTTACTGATGGATAAGTTTTTACTTTTTCGACATCTTTTAGGATTCTTTGTGTTTGTAACATTGCTCTTTTCCTGCTCTGAAAATGCCGTTTCATATTCCATACAAAACCATATGTTTAAAATATTGTAATTTTGGTGTTTTTTCTTATTAAGAAATTTCCTCCTTTTCGATGTTTTTCTCAACTTATTCATATTTTTTTTTTTTTTTTTTTTTTGCATTAATGACAGCACAACACGCATGCTTCATCCTACTGGAAATTCATTTCTTACACTTCGAATTTAATTGCTAAATTACTTTTTGTGATGTTTCATTCTTGTTCCGTGATTTTAGTTTTGAACATGATGGCCTTAATCATATTACGGAGCCTTAATTAATAAATCCTTGTCCACCAATTTTGCTAATAATATGGCAAAATTGTCTCTTTCTCAATGCATAACTCGTACCTTTGATTATATATATATATATATATATAATTACAGAGGCATAGCACTTACGTCAGTTGTTATAAAAATATATAGTATGCTTATTCTAAAGAGACTGGAGAGAAAGATTGATGAAAAACTGAGAGATAAACAAGCACTATTTAGAAAAGGTAGAAGTTGCACTGACCAAATTTTCATTTTGAGACATGTTGTACATCAATTCCTAGAATAAAGAAATCGCCTTTTGCTGGCGTTTGTGAACTATGAAAAAGCTTTTGATAGTGTTCACCGGCCAATTTTGTGGAGAGTCCTGCGATATTATGGAGTTCTTCTTAAACAAATAAATTTGATTAAGTCTGTTCCTTAGCATAGCAAGTGCAAAGTTAATGATAATGGAGCCTTATCAAATGAATTTCTACTGAACAGCGAAGTACTCCAAGGAAATGTGTTTTTACATACGTTGGTTATATTCCTCATGGATTTTGTAATGCGTAAAACAGTCAGAGATGGTGGAGAAGGATTGGACTGGATTGGTGATAGGAATTTAGCAGACCTAGAGTACGCTGATGATGCTCTCCTTGTTAGCAAAACCCCACGGGATTTGCAATGCATGCTTAGCAGAATGCATGAAATATCACACGATGTTAGGCTGAGGATAAATAGAAGAAAGACAGAGATGATGAGAATGGAGTATGCAATGGAAGATGAAATATCATTGGAGGGAGAAAGGATGAATGAGGTAGAATCATAAGTATTTAGGAACTATGACCTCCAATACAGGGTCTTTAGAATTAGAGTTTAGTAAAAGATTGAAAAAAGCAAATCTGACCATGGCTAGGTTAAGCAAATTTTGGAAATTGAATCGCCTGAACTTTCATATAAAAATCGGACTATATATAAGTTTAGTGAGATCGCTGTTACTCAATGGACATGTGTCATGGTATGTGGATGAGATCATGATGAGGTGTAGATGGATATGGTTTGGCCATGCTCTTCGCACTCCCCAAGAGAGATTAGTTCACCAAACGTTCAGCTGTGCTCCACAAGGCACTAGAAGAGTTGAAGACCCCGGCCTACATGGCTGAGGACTATGAAGCGCAAAGTAGGAAATGATAAATGGAGAAGTATTTAACTAAAAGCTCAAAATGGAGATGACTGGCGAAATCTAACCGAGGCCCAATGTGTCAATAGGCGTAGGAGGAAATGATGATGATAACACACACACACACACACGCACACGCATATATATATATATATATATATATATATATATATATATATATATACATGTATATACATATATATAATTGTACCTTATGTATGTTTTTTATATGCGTGTTTATATACTGCATATGTACTATACGTATATAAACACAAACTCAATTATATACATATAAATATACATATATATATATACATATATATATATATATATATATATATATATATATATATATATATGTATGTATATGTATGTATACGTATATATATATATATATATATATATATATATTCAGTATAAATATGCGTGTATATATATATATATATATATATATATATATGTATATATATATGTATATATATATATATATATATATATATATATATATATATATATATATATATATATATATATATATACACACACACACACCTGTTGAGATACCACCGCCTGAGCGTTATGGGGTCTTTTGACTGGCCAGACAATACTACATTGGATCCTTCTCTCTGGTTACAGTTCATTGTCCTTTTGTCTACACACACACTGAATAGTCTTGCTTATTCTTTACATAATCTACTCTGTCCTTATACACGGGACGACACTTAAGATTACCAAACAATTCTTCTTCACCCAAGGGGTTACTGCACTATTATTGTTCAGTGGCCACTTTCCTCTAGGTAAGGGTAGAAGGGAGTTGTTAGCTATAGTAGGCAGCTCTTCTAGGAGAGGGGCACTCAAAAATCAAACATTGTTCTCTATTCTTGGATAGTGCCATAGCCTCTGTACCATGGCCTTCCACTGTCTTGGATGTAGAGTTTTCTTGCTAGAGGGTACACTTAGGCACACATCTTGTTTCTCTTCCCTTTGTTTTGTTAACATTTTTATAGTTTATATAGAAGATATTTATTTTAATGTTGTTATTCTTCTTAAAATATTTTATTTTTCCTTGTTTCTTTTCCTTACTGAGGTATTTTCCCTGTTGTATCCCCTGGCATTATAGCACCCTTCTTTTCTAATTAGGGTTGTATCTTAGCAAGTAATATATATATATATATATATATATATATATATATATATATATATATATATATATACATATATATATGTGTGTGTATGTGTGTGTGTGTGTCTGTGTGAGTGTGTGGTTGTATATCTGCGTGGGTGAAATGCCTTTAATTTTACTGAATTATTTTGTTACTCTCCATTTTTTATAGAGTCTTTGCCTATTTCTAAGCTTGACGTTTTAGAGGTGATAATCGATAATTCTTAGTTTAATGTGTAAAGCTGTTATATACAAATAATAAATCTATTTGTAAATTTTCCTGCTAGACGCTTCCCAACAATGCCGGGGTCGGCCAGAACTTCCCTCCCTCACCCTCCTCCTTGGCCAGAGTCCCACACTCCTGACACTAAAGAAGAAACCTTCCTACTTCTCGGTTGTCCTTCCTTATTTGGATTCTACTTCACTTTTGTTTTGCTTCTTGTTAATGCTGATACATAATCAGTTTCATATAATTATAGAACCGTATATTTCTCTTCCATTTTCGTTCCTAGTGTCTGTTTACTTCTGTTTATTATGAGAGCGTTTCCCAATTATAGTTGATATATATATATAAAAAAAAAAAAAAAAAAAAAACATGCGTAAAGAATATCATCTTTTTTCTTTAACCCAAAATGAAATTTGATTTATCGCCCTGAAAAAATCTTGATTTGTTTTCAATCTAAATAGATAGGGTTTATGATATCCTCTTTAAGAAACAGTCGTAATTGTAACATCAAGGCATCAATAAATGTGGATTTACAATAGGAAATGTTATTCTGATAAACAGATAGATGGAAATCTATGCTTTGCTTATTTATATGTTTGAAGAAAGACTATATAACAGAATAAGCTGAACAATGTTCGTGTGTTGCCTTGGACGGTATATTGATTTTGTCTGTATGTTTGAAAATCCAGCTAAAGGTGTTCTGGTGTCTGCGCAGGTTAGGTCTTGTTAAGTACACGGCGTTGCATGATGTGTTCAATATTCATCACTTGGGAAAAGGAGGTACAAATGAGTGCATATTCTATCCTGCCAAAGTTTGAATTATGTACTTAGTTATTAGTCGACTATTTTTGAAAGACAGAAGAGGAGACAAAAAGAAAAACCTATTGATATGTGTCTTCATCTCGCCAAGAGGAGATTATTCATAATACAATTACTATATTCATCAGGCCCCTTTCCATTCTAGAAAATCGAATCAGATGAGGTTTGAAGCAAAGACGAATTTTCCCGTGATAAAGAGGTGCAACTGTTCAATGTCTTTGTCATGGAGCAAGTGGAAGGACATTTACTTCAATTTTAGTCATTCAATTTGATCATAAGAGAAGGCAAGCTGAGGATGAGCTTTGAATTTTTCAAATTTATGTGAACTTACTTTATCTTATTCATCTTTCATTATATAATATTGATGCTAAAGTGATGAGAGGGAGAAAGAGAAAGGAATGGGCAGATACTTATGTCTGTAACATTACTATAAAATTCACCTTAAGATAAAAACTACTGGAAGTGGATTTCTACATGATATTAAATAGATATTCTCATAAGTAAAATTGCATTTTTGCAGGAATTTCTAGAGAATATTTATATCAAAATTGCTAATTAGATTTTTACTTATTATCTAAAATCTTTTCATTAGATGTAAAATCACTCGTATCATGAAGTTTTGTAAGGCAGCGCCCTTCCTTAGGTTTTTATCTTCAAAGAGAGAACTTTGAAGGAAAAGGCGGAATTTCTATTGTACTGCTACATTTAATCAACACTTGTCGATAAAAACTGAATTACTAGAATTAATCTAAGTAGCATTCCGTTTGCCCCATGACAAAGATCTGGTACTTCTTCATCTCGAAAAATTAGTCTTAGAAAATCCTATTCTTGCTACCCCCTACAGAGTCGGCTTTATCAATTATTCCAGCTGAAAACTAGAATTGATATAAATATTTTTCCATTGTTCTATGAAAATGTTTTGCTTCTTCATCAGGAGATAATCAATGTTCTAAATAACTTTTCTTGCTACCTCCTCACAGTTGGCCTTCTCGATTATTCCAACTGAATTACTAGAAATTATATAAACCTCCATCCATATGCCTCTCTGATAAAGAGCTTGTTCTTCTTGATCTTCTAAAATAATTTTGTTTACTCTTCAGAGTTGACGTTTTTATTGATTCTAACTTAATTCAAACAAATGATATAAATATTCTTTCATTGACCCCATATATTTATTCATCACTAGAAATCAATCTTCGTAAATCCTTTTATTGCTACCTCTTATATTTCACTCACTTGCTCTTCCAATACCTATGCCAACTTTCCAACTAGAATCTCTGTCCTCTTCTCTGTACCGTTGTCCTGCATCTAGTGCCTGCTTTAATTCCAGTCCTTAAAAGCCTTTGATAATTGTTTAATCAGCAGAAGTCAGGTCTTTCATGGTTATGTATTCCTGTCCGCATTCATTTGGATTCGAATCAATGGTTTGTTGATAGGACATTGACTTAATACCGACAATAATTCATATCTTACATGATTGCTACATATAGGTAAATATTCCAACACAATAATGTGAAAATGTATTAATGCTTCAAGCCCATACTAGAAATATTTAATTTGTTAAATATATATACATATGACAATTTATGATCAGGCTTAATGAAAATAGTGTGTCTTAATAGAATATATCTATGCCGTTCAAGCACCTACTTAGTGTGGAGTTTCTTTATCAAGGACGGAATAGTTTCTCTTGGACCCATTCAGGCTCGTGATGCAAATGTTATAGGTTGAGTTACTCTATAGGTTGAGTTACTCTAGTAATATCGATTTGTTCAATCACTCCACCAATGGCTATATCACTTGCCTCCCATGTGCCTATCGAAATTTGGAAAAGGGAGTAAACTATCATTAGAAAGAGCGTCTGTTAATTTCTGAAAACCGTGTTCATGTTTGGAAGTTCATTCACATGTCTCTGCTTTCTTTAGTTGGTCTAGTGGTCTTGAAATCTGACAAGAATCTTTAATGAAACCATTACATTGGACCCAGCCCTTCTAATAAAAGTGTCAGACAGATTAAAGTACCTCAACTCATAAAGCTTTGGTTATTCTACCTCAGTAAACATTTGGTAAATATCCATTAGCTTTAAATGAACCTCCTTAGACATTGTTAGAATTTATGTAAACCAGAAATTAAGGAGAGTCAAACTTCGTCTGCACTGTCTTAATGTCAATAAAACACAGGAACTGTTTTTTTTTTCTACTGTTCAATAATACTGGAACCAAGATAACTGTGAAGGTTGAGCTTTATCAGGGTGTTATAAGATAACCAGTGAAGAAGACTTTGATCAGCTAGGGGCAAAATGCAGGAAAACTAGAATTCAGAATGATTTGGTTCGTTGAGGTGTTGATGTTACTTACTTACGTTGATGGTTGCTTTTCCGGTCCCACCTAAATCTCGAACTTTACTAGATATCGGCACCGAGTCATTATTTATGGTGATTTGAATGTCACCCAAGTTTCTCACGCTGATTCTCTTACCCACTACCATGGATTCAGTTTTGTTCTCATTTAATTTTAGTTGTTTAAATGTCATCCATTCGCTAACACTATCAAGGATTCGGTTTAGAGTTTCCGTAGCGTCATGTATATTATTTATGGAGAAGTAAAATTGTGTGTCATCTGCAAATAGTTTGAACTTCCCGCCATGCATTTGTAGTATTTTCGATAGACCAATAGTATAGATGCAGAATAAGATTGGGCCAAGTACACTCCCCTGGGGTACCCCTCTGTCTAAGGATTCATATGATGAATAAGGGTTTTTAATTTGTACACAGTAATTTCTACCAACTAAGTAGTCTTTCAGATATTCGAAGGCTTGATCTTCAACACCGATGGACCGTAGATCATTTAGTAGTAGTTCATGCACAACTGTATCAAAAGCAGCACTGAGATCGAGCAGTATTAAGATACCACATTTATTTTCATCCATCATTTCTAGCATATCATTTACAACAGAGCCGATGGCTGTCTCCGTAGAGTATAGTTTTCTATAAGCAGATTGGTTATCAGTCAGAGCTTCTATTACTTCTAAGTGACTGACTAGTTGTTCAAGAATTACATATTCAAGTCAATATCAAGTCAGCCTATACTGTACCAGAGAGGAAAAGTTTAAACATTTGTTTTCTCAACAAGATAATTCCCTTCTTACTTCTGATCAACAGACAGAATTAATTGATATATTGGTTATAAATAACTTAGTATTCATTCTTGAAGAGAAAGAATTAGGGAACCTTATATTGTAATAAGGGATCAACAGCAGTTAGGTCTCCCATATTTCGAATTGCTGATAAAGACCAAACCCTTATTTCCACCATGTTAGAAGATATGGAAGAATAAAAAGAGTAATAGGATCCTGAAGTGCATCATAGCTAAACCCTACTGATTTTGTTAGAAGACTTGATCTCACTCAAAGAATGTGCCTCAATTGCTATAAAACCAACATACTCCTCCAGTTCATATTTACCTTTACCTAGGTTAGAGGAAATGGTTGAAATAACGGCAATACCAGTATTATGCTTTTTTAGATATGAAGGATGTATATCATCAAGTGGAATTAAATAAAGATGGAGAGAGTAGAGATTCAACCGCTTTTATCTGTGAGTTTCAATGTATTTATTTAAGCGTCTTCCTTTTGATTAAGTTGAAATTCAGTTATATTTTTACGTATCATATCTATTCTTTTATTGAAAAAGGAATTACTTAGATAGTATTGTTCTTTAGATTCCTATTTTTTCAGTCTTGTTGAACATTTAAACGGCAGTCAAGTGTTCAGTTCATATAATTTCCAAAGATGATTGTAGACCATGTCTTTATAATATCAGAGCAGTTAAGGGAATGAACCATTTACTAGCGCCCAGCAAACTATAAGATTTCTCTGAATATATCAATTTTACATTAAACACAATAAGGATTATGCTAATGTTTCTATTTCAATTACTAATCTCTTGTAAAGAGAAAGAACCCTTCTTTTGGACAAAAGATTGTCCTTCCAGCTTTGAATAGATGAAACGAACAGTAGTCACTGCCCCAGTACTTTGAACTATTTATTGATTTCAGTTTAGATTATGATGGTGCTGCTTTTTCTGAGACAAGATGATCAGTTAAAACCGTTTGGATATATCTCCAAGAAACTTAAGCCAGTTGAACAGTGCTACAGTGACAATACAGAGAAGTACTTGCCATGATCTTATCTTGTCATAGGTTCCATCATTTTGTTTGGGGTGTTCCATTTATCATTCACACAGATCATCAGCCTCTATTATAGGTATTCAAGAGAACTACCAATTCACTTAGGATGAGCAGGGGAAAGATTGAGATACAGGATTATTATTTCAAGGTAAAATATAGACCAGATAAAAATAATCAGATCACAGATCATCAAAGTAGACCAGTCAGAGCAGTCTTTCATTAGGGTAGGGATGATTATCTTAATCTGAGCAAGGATGAGTTAAAAAAGCAATTAGAGGAACCAATGTGGGCTAAACAAGAGGGTGTAAATTAATAGGGAAGAGGTTTTCTAGAGGTATAATTAATCAATTCTTCTCGTATGAAGCACTGCTGTTTTTCAGGGCAGATAAAGTTTGTAACTCAATTCAGTTAAGATTAGCAGTTCTTAAGGATTTGACAAAGGCACCTTTGAAATTTGGTCATAAATCAGTGTCAGGGCACCCTAGTATAAGCAAGATAGTTACTGCCATTAAAAGCTAGCTTTATTGGCCTTTATTGCGATGTGATATTACCAAATATGTATCATGTGATAAAAACTTTAAGCCGGTAGTTCTTTACAACAACAGTTCCAAGAATTGTCTCGAATAACTAAGCTTTAAGAGCAATTCAGTCTTGATTTAACCGATATGCTATCAGGTGCAAATGGTTATACATATATATTTACTGTTATTGATCTTTTTTACCCAATATGTCAAGTTCTATCCATTGTGAAGAAATATCCTTATCTATTTAAAGGATTTTGGTATACATATAACAGTCATTTTTGTTAATGGTGCTGAGCTAATTACAAACCAATTCAGATAATTATACCACAAACAAAAGATAAATGTTGGTCATATTATCCCGCATCATCCACAAGGAAAGTGAAAGAATTCATGGAACCATGAAAACCATACTAGATATAATGTCTATTGTACACCCTATTCCATGGACAAAGTACTTAGGTGAAAGAGCATATGTTCAATTCAGCTGTAGAGACCTCTCTTGGTGAACAACTTCACTTTTTATTTTTCTCGAATATTTTGTATGGACAAAGTACTTAGGGGAAAGAGCATAATATCATATTTAATTCAGCTGTACTGACCTCTCTTGGTGAACAACTTCACTTTTTATTTTTCTCGTATACAGCACATAGCTGAGTGACTAGTGTATTGCCCACAAATAATGATGATTTACAAGAGACTGAGATTGTAAAAGATTATGATGATAATTCAGAAAGCTTATAGAGAGATGAGCAGCAGGTATCACATAATAGCCAACCAAAAGAGGAAAAATAAAAAAGTGGATGAAAACTCTCATGTGTGGGTTAAAAGTGAAAATTTTATTCTTAGCTTTTTAATAGTTAAAAAACTAAACCCCAGAAGGAGTAGTCCATGTGTAGCAGCTTGACCAAAACATAATGGAATGTGTGTAGGACGAGAAAAGGGTTTAGTGAAAATGCAGGTAATGGACGTTATCACTTCTGATGTCGTGAACGGAAGAGTAGCCCCACAAACCATAGGTGTTACCAATACTGTTCCTCCTTCTAGGTTAATTGAAGAAATTTTAGATTATTATATCTTCTTACTGATTTGTGTATAACTGTATTTCTGTGAAGAATATATTTTTCATTTTGTTTGTCTTAGAATAGTTGAAATATGTAACCATCATGAAAATTTCAAAGTATATATTCCTGTATATTCCTTTCATATAATATTGATCTGATACTGACACTGCCTGGCTTACTTACAGTGAACTTGTACTCAGTTGAACTTTGTATGAAGAATATCCCTGTCCAAAGGATTTACAAACTCTGGTTAAGTTGTTTAAGTTATGTGACTGGTGTGTAATTTAGTCATCAGGATGCTTTAAGAGGTAAATCATCATCAAAGGAATTTTTTCCTGCATGTGGTTATTAGGTTCATGAGCCTGAATGATAATGTAAAAGATTGTTTGTAAGAAAAAATATTTATAATTGGTTATACTGTACCCCTAATTTGGAGTGACGAGATCTAAACTGAATTTGCAATCACGGTTACAAATGTTTTCCTCTTGGTAAAATTATTAGGATGGCTAAGTAGACACAGGCTTTAGCATGGCATCCCGCAACTTGTTTTGCATAGAGAAAAGTTATATTCACTGTTTGCAAGACCTGTGTTTTTGTTGTTATATTTACTGTATAGTCTACCATAAATATTGTAGTTAAGGAGTTGGTTGTCCTTGACTTATGAAAACCAATTTAATAACAGAAATCTTTTATTTAACCATAAAGCAAAACCCTTGATGATTAGTGGACTGGAAAAGTGAACTGGTTTTCATATTATCAAGATGTGTAGCTAACCCCTCGAAGCTGAGATTGTTTATGGTAGAATGTGCGTGCAGGAAAGTGTGCAAAATAATTGTAAACTATACAGTAGTTTTGTCTATGGTGTACTTTGTGTATGTAGTTGCAAAAATGTAAACAAGAGCATAGTTTTCTAAGCTGAAATTGCAATGTTTGAGATGTGTATGATAAATCGAGAAAGGAAAAGATTCTTGCCCCTCATGTTATTATTTGAAAAGCTATTTTCTCCTATGTAAAAAATTTGCACTTGTCTTATCTTATAATGTATTTGTTGTCATAACACTTAATGTTGTTCTTTTGTAGTTATACCTTAATATAATAAAAAGTACCATCGATGGTTATAGTAGCGGTACATAAATTGCACCATGTTGAGCTTGCATGCGCTTGCAATTGTGCTCCAACCATAGGCAAAGATGTGAAATATTCTTCCACATTCTTATGACAATGTTAACTCTTAAGTCAAATGCCACAAATGTTATGCATTTGAAGCCACACTAACTGTGCAGTATAACATTTAGCTTAGGTATGAGTACAGTAAAGCCAAGGTTGAGAATTGCATGATGTTTTGGCAGAAGAACACTGTTCCAAATAAATTTTTATATTACAAGGTCTTAGTCTGGCATTATACCGGGCAGTTTAGAAGTGAACTTACCAATCTAGAAGTATAGTACATACCAGGTTAGGAAAGTATAATGTTAGGCAAGGGATTTATTAGTAATCGTATGTTATATAACTTATGTAACAGCATAGCACTACACATATTGAGAGTAGCATCATTGCATCCGCATCTATATGATTTTAATTGAGTAAGTAAGTATAAGTACTGTTGCATATATACCTCAGTATAAACTAACTCAAGAAGAGTAAAACTCTAATAGTTTATATCCTCAAATTAGTAGAGGAAAAGAAAAGGTGATTTGAAAATCATTTCATGTTAGAGAGAGGCATCTAGTGGTTGCGGTGGGCTATGTGGTAACGTCCCTTATTGGTGATCCCCAGACTGGAGTTTGAGTCTCACTCAAACTCGTTAGTTCCTTTGGTTACTGCAACCTCACCATCCGTGTGAGCTAAAGATGGGGTGTTTCGGGACCCTATAGGTCTATCTCTGCCTGTCCATCTTTGGTCCTAGCTTGGGTGGAGAGGGGCCTTAGGCCTTGTATATATAAACAGTCTCTAGGGCATTGTCCTGCTTAGTAGGGCAATGTCACTGTCCCTTGCCTCTATCATTCATGACCGGCCTTGAAATCCTTTAAACAGTAAGATCTATTCTAACCCATTTTTGCCAAATCAGAATTTCTAAAGGTTGAAAACTCGGAGGTATTTTTTTCTCAAGATTCTATTTTATTTGTCCTTCCATTTATTCCATAGGAATTTATTATATATAATTTCATTGCTAATAATATTGGTATACATTGACATTGAATATTTCTTAAAGAATTATTACCTAGTTCTATTGTGGGTCAAAAGTTAAATTTTTAAGAATTGCTAATATTTCTCGTACTTTATAAAGAACAGACAAAATCACTTGATATATTGAGAGACATGGTTCTAAATGCTTATATCCCTCAATCTCCATACACATGGGCAGTTTTTGATGATGGAAAGTTTGCATAGTTACACTCTGGAATGAATCAATTATTAGTCAAAAATGAAAATAAAATTTTCTAAGTCTATTAAAATTTGGCAAATCTTTGTGAAGTAATTTCTATTTTGAAATAATTGAATAATTAATATCTATGATGTGATGGACTTTTCTTGAATTGACTTCAATTTCATTCAATATTTTTTATAATTTAAATACCACTTCATAAAAAAAACAAAAAATGGATCACAAATATCACTTCTTGCGCACAAAACAAATGCACCTCAGCTATACATGAAACTATGGTCTGAATTATGGTGTAGAGATGCATATTGGGAAATGTCCATAAAATTTTGATATCATCAATATTTTCTACAATCAAAACAAAATTTCACACAAAAATAAATGTGCAAAACACAAATTCCCCTTAACTATAAATGAAACTAAATAAATTTCAACTTTAACTTCAAAATCTGAAGGGTGTAAAGTATCTAAATTCGTTAAAAAACTGTTACACAAAAAAACTTATTTTAAATCACTATTGAGTTTTTGTCTATTGTTTTGTATAATCAAATTACAAATGAAATTCATTATTATAATGATATATTCATCACAGCTATTCATTCTGACATTTCAAACATCATTACTTAGTTTCAGCGAGAGCAAGAACCCATCCAATTAATTTCCTGAAATTGGATCAATTCCATTTTAATTAAGGATTTACTAAAATATTGGCATACTCTCGTGCTAAAGTATTTGTTATTCATAGATCTGCATGAATGGAGATGACGTAACTATCATACGTTTTTATGTAATAGTTTTATATTAAAATTTCATATATATCTTGTGTCATCATTTACATCTATAACAAAATAACGTGAAAAGTAAATGACGAAACGTTTTTATGCTTCTTAGTTAAAACTTTATTTTGTCTTTACATCTAAAGTTTATTCAATATTTTGTTCATACAAAGATTAATCAAATAAATACATTTAGGATATGGTAGGTAGAACATAGGCAGAAAAATCAAAAGGGGAAGTTAAATAAATAACAACACTAAAGAAGAGAAGCAAGAAGGTAAGATGGTGGTGACGATGAGAGTTTAAAGAGATCTCTCTAGACGGAAGAATAATGTCTTATATTATAGCCTAAGAATTATGAATAGATCATCTCATAATGAATGTAGATGTTGCGGCACCTAGTGCTAGTTGACGTAGGCAGCGGGCTGCAGGTGGTGGTATTTGCTGCCATGTAGTGGTCTACTGCTGGAAGTCCATCCTGCATCTCGCAGTGAGCTTGTAGTTCGATATAAGGTTAAAGCCTTGATTTTGGAATTCACCAAACGTGCCATTGTCCATAATGCCAAGTGTATGGTAGACAAAGTCTGTCAATGCCATCGGACTTCCAGTATATGTGTCAATTTTGTATTCCTGGTGATTCAGCATGGTCACCAACTGCTGCACACGTTGACTGAGCTAAGATTAAATTGTAAAATGGAATTATTTCAAGTACACAACTGGTGGTGCATATGAACATACAAAATAATGACAATGGTGATTAACAAATTAACAATATATAGCAAATGAAATTTCAGAATTGTATACAAGTGTACTTACTGGGTCCCGGGCGCGAATTTTTTTTTCCCAAACAGGTTTGCAGATTGGGGCGGGGCTTCGTGCGCAGAAAATAGATTATAAGGGTAACTCCTTTATTACTGCTGAGTTAAGATTTGATGGGTAACTAGCTCATTAAAGTTATGATCGGTAACTGCGTTCACAAAGAACTAAAATGTTTATAGATAGCCTAATAATAATAATAATAATAATAATAATAATAATAATAATAATAATAATGATGATGATGATGATTATTACACACACACACACACACACACATATATATATATATATATATATATATATATATATATATATATATATATATATATATACATATAAGTATATATATATATATAT
>NC_090744.1:90324512-90372012 GCF_036898095.1 Palaemon carinicauda
GATTTTTTTTTTTTTAAACAGTAACAAGATTAAAATAGACATTTCCTATATAAACTATAAAAACATTAAGAAAACAAGAGGAAGAGAAATTACATAGAATAGTGCGCCGACTGTGTTCCTTCAAGCAAGAGAACGCTAACCCAAGACAGTGGAATGGCACTATCCAAGACTGTATAACAATGGTTTGATTGTACAGTGTCCTTTTCCTAGAAGAGCTGCTTACCACATCTAAAGAGTCTTTTCAACCCTTACTTAGAGGTAAGTGGCCACTGAACAATTCTTCTTCACCCAAAGGGTTACCTTTGGGTGAAGAAGAATTGTGTGGTAATCTGAGTGTTGTCAGGTGTATAGGACAGAGTAGAAAATATAACGAATAGGCTACACTATTCGGTGTATCTGTAGGCAAAGAAAAAAAGAGCCGTAACTAGAGAGAAGATTCCAATGTAGTACTGTATGGCCAGACAAAGGACACATAACACTCTAGCGGTAGTATCTCAATGGATGGCTGGTGCCCTGGCCAACCTACTACCATCAAATATATATATAAATGTATTAAATATATATATATATATATATATATATATATATATATATATATAAATATATATATATATATATATATATATATATATGTTTATGTATATATATGTGTATGTATATACATATATATATATATATATATATATATATATATATATATATATATATATATATATTTATGTATATATATATGTGTATGTATATACATATATATATATATATATATATATATATATATATATATATATATATGTATATATATATGTATATATATATGTATATATATGTATATATATATATATATATATATATATATATATATATATATATTTATATATATATATGTATATATATATATATATATATATATATATATATATATATATATATATATATATATATATATATCAGATTTTACTGTTCAAAAATATTCTAAAGATATTGGTAAGTAAATGAGACTTATCAATAATCTAGTATAAGCCTAGAAAATATGCAGACTTTAAAAAAAAGAGCTACGCATTTCAACAAATGCACTTAATACGACAGACTTATATAAAGTTTTCACTGTGACTGGACACAAATTAAGTTTCTCTTCATTATTTTATGAAGTCGAAATTATAAAATGTTTTGTTTTACAAAAGACGTCATGATTTGATCCCTCTTTAGTTCTATATATATCGCAGCTCTACTGCTTTGTGCAAATGAAGAGATACATATGTTATATACATTCATTGATACATGCATACATACATATATGCTAATTCTTTTTAACAATAAACTGTTGCCGCACAACATTTTACAACATTTTTCTTATGTATCATCATCATCATCATCGTTGTCATTCAGGTGCCATATCCCCAAGGAAATCAGCAATCATGGCTCGCCATTTAAAAGTTTAAAGGCTTCCCATGAATGACAGATGCAAGGGAGGGGTCAAGCAGGACAATGCCCCTTCTCCACTCAAGCTAGGACCATGGAGGGCCAGGTAATGGCTGCTGATGACTCAGCAGATAGGCTCCCCGAAACACCCCCATCCATATCTCACAAGGATGTTGAGGTTGCAGCGACCAAAGGAACTAACGAGCTTGAACGGGACTCGAACCCTATTCTGGATATCACCGTCAAAGGATGTTACCAACAGGCCGGCTCTCTGCAGCTCCCTACAGTCATTTTCATCAATCTATCTATATATTTTTTCATGTCTTCCCCTCGGCCTCCTTCCATCGGTTTTGTCATTGCACTATGTGACTCACTAACTGCATTTGCCTAAATGTCACTGAAGGTAAAAGCTTCTCTACCAACTCCCACCCTCTTCAATACATGCTCATTAAGTTTTCTCTCAGTCCATGATATTTTCAGCATTCTTCTCCTAAACCACATTTCTGCAGACTGTAACATTTCCTCGTCTGCTTTCCTCAAGGTCCAAGTTTCGAAGCAATACAACAGTACAGACTAAACAAAACATATCACAAACCTCCTTTTTATATTCATAGACGTTTTCGAGTTGGTGACTGTTTTTTAAATTTTTTTCATATGCATCTTTTTTTTCATAGTTATTCTCCTTTTTATCTATTTTTTCATATTGTCCATCACTTTTGACCGTCCACCCTGAATCATTAAAATTATTGGTTTGTTTGACTGTTGTTGGGGGATTTTATATTTGGCGATAACCATAACTTTTGTTTTCTTAATATTTATTGACAAATCTCTTTCTCTGGGAGTCTGCAACATGCCTCATCGTCCCCATATCTGATATCATTAATATTAACTCATCAAAACGTAATTCCTTCCATATCTGCGAGATCTCTCATTATCATTTCACTCTATAAATCGAAGGGATCAGGTGATAGCACACAGACCTGTCTTACACCCCTCTTGATGTGTTGGGTCTCTGTTTCGTCCTTTTCTATTTTCACTTTATTCCAATATAAATTCTTTATCCATCTCGGACCTTTCCCATCGATATTCATCTGTTTCAGTATTCTTATAAGGTCTGCATGTCTAACCCCATCAAAACTATATTCATAGTCAACAAATCAAACATTATACAGTAGATCCTTTTTCACTTCTATTGCTGTCTCTATCAACATTCTCAAAATAAAAATTGCTTTTCTTGTCCCTTTATCTCTCATAAAACTGCATTGTTCATTGCCAATCTCTGCGAGTATCTTATTTCTTATTCTGTTCAAAACAATTCTTTATCATATTTTTTTTTTTTTTTTTTTTTTTTGTGATCTGACTTATGACACTGAGAGCCCAGTGTTTATTGCACTCAAGTATTCGTGGTATTTTCAGTTTGGCGATAAAGGTTGATTTATACATCTGTGGTGTAGGCTCTCCGTCTTCATATATTCCCTCCACTGTATCCCTTAATATATCAACGATGTATTCTACTAGAGATACTAACATCTCTGCTGCTATTTCATCATCACATGTTACTTTACCGCTTTTCATTTGTTTTAAAGCTGCCTCTATCTGTGATCTCATTATTCATGGTCTTTCTCCGTTGTCATTCAAGTAAATTTGTTCAATTTTGTCATCATCAAACAATTATCCCATATAATCCCTCCACCCCTCCAATATTTCTTGCGATGTCACTACTTTAGTTCCATATGCCTTTTTTTTTTATACCGTGCTGATGTTTCTTTTCTTTTTAAAAGTAATTTCTTTAACTTTGTCTTATTTCTCTGTTCATCTCACCCATCCAAATCTTCCACCTTCTCACAACTCCTATACATCCATCTCTCATTGTCTTTATGCATTCCTTTCTAATAGTTCTATCCTAAGCCCTTTATCCACCATTTTTACCTTTTCGTAGCCTTGTTTCATCCATCGTTATCAAATTATCTTCTGTCATCCATTCTCTCCTAGCTCTCATTTTTGTTGTAGGTATTTTTCATTACCTTCTTTTATTGAATTTTCTCTATTTTGTCACTTTTACTAAGTATGCTGGAGCAATCGACCTTCCTCCTTAGTGAGTCCAAAGCTCAAAACCAATTTCCACCACCGTGTGACAAGATTCTATTTGATTCCTTTTAATCACATTGTTGGATGCAACTGCTGCATTAGCTACCATTCAATTCATTTCCTGAGATGGGCGAAACATCTCAAATACACATATTCAGCCTTTGATCAATTCTTCAGAAGAAATAAAAAAAAAATACATCATACTTTTCTTTTTTATGTGTAAAAAGAATAACTCAGTAGCAACTATTATTGCATCTATTGGTACATCTATTGTTTAATTTGTTTGTCCTCCAAATAACAAATTTAGTACATGGGAATTTGGGGGAAGTGTGTTATGGTCACCAAATGACAGCTGATTAAATTGGCAGACGGATACAATACATAATCTATACATTTTGTTATTTCAACATCACGTTTAGTCCTCAGTCATGTCACTTGTGAACACACACACACTCTCTCTCTCTCTCTCTCTCTCTCTCTCTCTCTCTCTCTCTCTCTCTATGTTGGTGAATCGTTCAACCAAAAAAAAGAGATGAAGTTCATAACTAACAACACTTAATTCATAAGAGCCTTCTGGTAATGGCGTTGTTCATTATGTTTCAGTCCTTCACAGTTCCTCGAGAAGACTGGTACTCGATGATGCCTCAGTTGGGCTCGTATGGGCACCAGGTGAGATGAAGGACTTCCGCGATCCTGATAGTGATGATGATTGTAAGCAAAGAAGATACCAGTGATCTGTAAATTTAACCCGATTGATACCTAATAGTCATTACTGACACAGTATGTTGAAGTAAAAAAAATTATCTTTTTATACCATATAAAGAAAGTAAAAGGTAATTAAAATAATATTGAGTGCGAAAAATAAAAGAATTTAATCTAACTCCTTGACTGAAAGTACCTATGACGCAATAGACCAGTTCTCCCTTTTAATGGTTATAGGCTGGTTAACCACAAAGTGGTCTCGGGGGAGTCAGAGAGGATATTAACCCTCCTATTCCAGAACCTGTTAAAGTCTCACTTCCAAATTTGTTTAACCAGTTCTTCATAAAACTACTTGCTATTACATCTCACGGGAGTGCTGATTTACTAAATACATAACGGAATAGTTCCTTATGCTATTTTCAAGATGAAATTTTAACATACGTTATATATATATATATATATATATATATATATATATATATATATATATATATATATATATATATATATACTGTGTATATACATATGTATATATATGTATATATATACATACACACATATATATCTATCTATCTATATATATATATATATATATATATATATATATATATGTATATATATATATATATATATATATATGTTTATATATACATACACGCATATATATATATATATATATATATATATATATATATATATATATATATATATACTGCATACACATATAAATTCATAATATTATATATAATATTACATATATTACGGCTATCAAGCTACACAACCTCTTGAGTTCTAAACTCACCTGTTTGTTTTTAAATTGAATCTATTACACTTGAAAAATAATAATACCCAAACTCCGAGACAATTATAAAACTCCCAGACAGCAATACACAACAAAAGCTGAATATTCCAAGGTCTCCTAAGTACACTCCAAACAACATGAGTAATTATTATTAAGAATGATTTAAAACCACCTCTTACTTCGATTCTTTAACACCACATGAACGAAATAAACACTGGTGACTGAAATAATACACTCTTTACAAAAATAAATATATCCCTTAAAAATTACAACACTTTGAAAGACTTTACATAAAATAATAAATTACTCGAAATATTAAGTCTAAGCAAACTTAGATTAAGACAAAAGAAATGTCATTCTGAGAATTATATACTCACCTGACTTAAAATATTACATCTAAATAAAACTTAGACTAAGAAAAAAGAAATAATTATACTCTGAAAATTCTATAATCACTTGACTCAAAATATTAAAGCTGCATAAAAGCCTTAGACTAAGAAATAAATACTTATGAAAATTTTACAATCACTTGTTTCACTGGAAATTAAATTTTACACATTTCGAGCACTCACCACAACACAATAAATTTAAAATCACCTTTAAAGTCTTCCGTAACGTTTCAACTTGCTACACATATGATATACTGTATGCTGTAATTAATCTTGATCACTTTGGAGAGGTCTCTATATAGGCACTTTGAGAGAGAGAGGGAATTTTGGCTCTTTCACAAGACGGCTGTTTCTCTTCTGCCTCAGTCATTCCTAGGGCCACATATGTATGGACTTAGTAACTTCTCAATTAATCTAGGTCACAGATATGGAAGCTTGGGGGCTGGCTTAAAAGTGTAAGGTTGCCAATGATTAAACTCTCAGAAGTGTACCAATGCAACAGTGACACAACTCTCTCACACCAACCTCCGTCCACCTTTGTTCTCGAAAATAAAAAAAAGGATGAAATCTAACACTGGGGTTTTCGAGGACCTTCCAAAACACCTAGCACATATAAGAATTGTGTATTTTCTCCCAAAGATGATGAAATACCTAACAAAAATATAGAAAATAGATTTACATAAGTCATCGTTCATATCTCGTAGGGTATTGAACAGGTTACGTAAGATTTCGTAACAATTTATGTGAAATAAAGTTAATTCTTAAAAATAACGTAGATTTACATATACTGATTTGAATGAAAAATACAATAAAATTTATGACGAAAGTCTTACGTAATTTACATATAAAACTTAACACCTTCATGAGAAGAACTCATCTCATGAGCTGGCTCTTCACCTCACAAATGAAATAAATAAATTAATATAATAATAAATTATTTACTGTACACTAGACCAGCTTTGTAAGAATATATACACACACACACACACACACACACATATATATATATATATATATATATATATATATATATATATATATATATATATACAACACTTTGCTTTTTTTCTCCATTATTGCGGAGCTTTAAAGGAGAACAACAGTTTTTTTTCTGAATTCATACATTAACAGCTGAATCATGGATGAACCTTCTGTACAACAAAATTCCACATTGGTTGGCCCATTATCAGTTTAACGCACCCTTCTATGGCATTTGAGCCTCTAATGCATCTTCTTCATGGATATCGAGATCCTTCCTGTTTAAAGTGGATTCCACCCCATGTATCCATCACATTCGAGGGCTTCCTCTCTTGCCTATAAGTACTTTGAAACATATCGTTTTTTTCACTAACCTTCTAATCCTGGCATAATTGATTAAACTGGATCTATTTTATGACACAAGTGCCTTTTACCTTTTGATAATTAGATATTTTATTTCTCTCCCTTTTATTTCAACTATTGGTGCTCTCTGCATTCCATTCGTATCCTGAAGATGTGTGACTAATCACATGAAAGTGTATGGGCTACCTTTTGCCTTTCTTTTTCCGTGAGTATTTGCATGCGCGTACACTCACACACACACACACTTACACACACACACACACACACACACACACATATATATATATATATATATATATATATATATATATATATATATATACAATATATGATATATTATAAAGTAAACATGATGTCTAATCTAATACTGGTAGGACAATCTGATTAAATTTAAGAAAAACTGGGATTTTACTTTTTCTAATCTCATTTTATTTACCAAAAGCTCTCCCCTCTATGCTTATCCTTCTTTTGATGTTGGCCCCCTGTCTTGGGGAAACATTTACAGTCTGTCCTAAGAATATATGATTATTAACAATATCCAGAGGATTATCAATAACCCTTATTTGTTATCTCTCTCCATATTCATTGTTTTTGTTTAGTTTTCCTCATATTCGTTTTCAGTATTACATTTCTGAATTTTCTATACAAGTCTTCTATCATCTTTTATGAAATAAATAAAAGTATGTGATCTGCAAATCTTGATTTTCTAAGGTAGTTCCCAATTATATAAATTCCTAAGTTTTCCTGATCTAAATCCTTAAAACCTTCTAGGCACGATGTGAACAATTTAGGGGAGATGGAGTCTCTCTGTCTAACTCCTTTCTCAATCGGATGTTTCTCACTATGTAGTTTTAGCACTGCTGTACTACCCGTATAGATATCTTCAAATGTTCTGACATAAGGTTCATCCATTCATTGTAGTTGAATGGCTTTTATTACTGTTGAAGTTTTGACCGAATTAATAGCTCTCACATATTCTATATAATTATGTCATACATAGTGGTTTGTCATACTCTGTAGGTCTTTGTATTAGCTAGATTAATACATATGGTCAGTTGTCAAATACCGCTTCAAAGACCTGCCTACTCTCCTGGTTGATTAAAGCCTAGGTGTCTTTCTATTTAGCCTAATCATATTTTTAAAATATATTATATATTACTGAGTGTAGATTTTTGGATGGTAATATTTCAGATCTTTTCTGTCTCTCTTTTGTGAAATAGAAGGATTATAAGGTTTTTCCAAGCTCTAGAAATAGAGCAGTCTTGCAAATGATTTGTGTAAAGATCAGCGAGTTTAAATACAATGAAATCTCCTCCATCTATTATTAAATCAATTGTTAAGTCATCTTCTCCTTCAGTTTTGCCTCTTTTCATGCCTTTGAATGCGCTCTTTACTTCTACTGTTACTTTTGGTACAAGCTGAATTATGTTATCATTTGTATTGGCTAAGTTATTTCTTTTATCACTATACTATAGCATTGTGAAGAAATTCTCTGCAATTTTTATCTCTGCATCTATTTTGTTGATAGTATTTCTATCTCATCCTTTATATCAAATATCTGTTGGTATCCTGTTAATCTTCTTTTCATTAATTTGATGCTTCTTTCTTTCTTCAGTGTTTGATCAATTTTGAACTGATTATGCTTATAAATGTCTTTGGTTTTTAATGTGTTTATTGTTTTGGAAAGTTCTTCTAATTCTATTTCATCTCTCTTCGATTTTACCCTAATTTTCTATCTTTTCTTTATTAGATTTTTTATGTTTTCTGATAGTTTTATTTGATCTTGTTTAGAAATTTTCCACCTATCTCTTGTACTGATTCCAGTACAAATTTTGGTAAATTAATGCGCATTCGTTCTTTAATTCTTTCCATTTCATTATGTAGCTGAGAATACCTATTTTGTATTGCTAAATAAACTCAACTAATTATTTTCTTATGCCAGTTTTCCATTTATTGTTTGTGCCGATACATGTTTCGAATCCCTTCTTATCTCTTCGTCAGGACTACATAAATGTTATGGTTGTGTAAATTTTCATACAAAAATATTTGGATACCTCAAAACTTAATTAACAAGAATTGATAAAAGAAAACTTTAAATTCTTTAAAAAATAAAGATGAATGTTTAAGAAAATTTTTCAAATATGTAAATGAGGTTGTGGATTAAATGCCCACCTAAATCTAGATGAAATCGCTGGCAGTAGGGTGACGGATTGAGTTTAAGGTGATAGACAAACTGTTTCTTCGGCTTTTACTCCTGATGCCTGGTAGTTGATTTTACTAGAATTAGTATGGACCGGCAGTGGCCACTTGCCTTAGTTAGATAGGCACTGCGCATCACAAGGAACTTGCTATCCTTTGATGTATCTAGCCAATGAATCCTCTACGGATTTAGTCAATCAATGGAAAGCATAGATGACATAATGGCCCCAGTCTTGGCCGTAGCGGGGTGCTAGGAATCTGCCGGTTTATAATTACCAAAGAAAAAATTTAAAATTGATAATTAAAATGTTAGAACAATGAATCCGATTGGGAAGTTACAGCAAGTGGAGAATGAATTTATGAGATATAGTTTGGATATCTTGGCTAAGTGAAGCACGTTGTAAGAAATATATATATCTATTCAGGAAGAACAGATGGAGTTGGAAGAGAAGGGGTAGGAATGATGATGACACCAAGAGCAGAAAAGGCATTAACCGAGTGGGAAGCTGTAAATAGTAGACTATTACTAGCAAAGTTTAAATCAAAGTAGTATAATATGAGTATTATATTTTTCTATGTACCAACAAATGATTCCCCTGAAGAAAGGAAAGATGAATGCTATGGAGAACTGCAGAGTGTAATAGATGAGATCCCAGAAAGAGATATGAAAATTGTGAATCGCGACTTCAATGCTAAAGTTGGAAGGAATAATCAAGGGATAGAGAATGTAATAGGTAATCAAGGTTTTGGTGAAGTTACAAAAGAAAATGGAGCACATTTCATAAGTTTCTGTTCAACAAGCAATCTTGTCATTGGAGGTACTCTTTTCCAGCACAAAGACATGCACAAATATACATGGACTTCACTATGTGACAATTACAAAAATTTAATAGGTCACATTGCCATTAATAAAGAGAGAAGGAGGACTCTGAGCAACGTAAGAAACTATAGAGGTACACATAATTTTGTATTATCATCAGCTCCTTATTGCCACTCTAATTAAAACTGAAAACACTCAACAGAAAGGTAGATAAAATACCTAAGTTTGATACAACTCTACTTTTAGAAGAAGAGCTCAGAGAAACATTCACAATTGAATGTTGGAATCAATTTGCATTTGTTTATCGAAGGATGGTGAATTTTTGAGATTAATGGATGATAACATAAAGACTCAGGAAGCTCAAAACTTAATTGAAAGAATTGATAATTTGGATAAGTATTGTGAAGAACACCCAGAGTACAGTTTTTTGCCGCACATGGGAATATTTAAGTTAGACCGCAGTACTACTAAATGCCGAATGGTTTTTCTCTCTAATTTGTGTGAAAAACAAAGTAATGGCTCCCCCTCTATTAGCCACAATCAGGCAATGTGGGCTGGCCCTTGTATTAATCAAAAATTGTCTACTGCCTTGCTACTTTTAAGGTTTGATTCTCATTTATTGTGCTTTGATTTAAAGAAAGCTTTCCAGCAGATAGCATTAAATGAAACTGATCAAAGTAAATTATTATTCTTCTGGTTTAAAAATGTAAGTAAAGGAGATTTTACCATTATAGCATACAAGAATCTTCGTTTAAGTTTTGGGCTAAGGTGTAGCCCAACAATATTGATGATTGGTTTGTACAAAATATTGATGCTAGACACTGAAGGTGATTTGGAAAACTTAAAGGAATTGAAGAAACTTATTTACTCTTTGATATACATGGATAATGGTGCGTTCACTGCAAATGATTCTGAAAGATTACACTGGGGTTTTGATAACTTGAATAACCTTTTTAATCCATATAAATTTGAATTACAACAATTCGTTACCAATGATCTTATGCTCCAAGAAAAAATAGATAAAAATTTGGATGAAGTCACTCCTAATGTAGTCAAAATATTTGGTTTGAAGTGGAACAGAATAGCAGATTGTATTTCTTCTCCTAAACTTGAGCTAGACTCTAAAGCAAACACTAAGAGACTGATATTGAAAGGCATTGGTTCAAATTTTGATCCATATAATTTCAATGGACCTATTTTAAACAGAGCTCGTTTATTTATGCATGAACTTCAATTAAACACTTCTCTAGGATGGGATACAGAATTGTCCTTTGAGCAACAACGAGAATGGCGTAACATAGCCAAACAAGTTAACATGACTCCTCCAATTGAGGTACCTAGATTTGTCGGGGAGAGAAATGGGTCATATCGTTTAATTGCATTTACTGACAGCAGTAAAATAATCTATGGGACAACAATTTTTATTCAGTGCATAGAAACTAAGCAAGTCAGTTTTGTTCTAGCAAAGAATCGCTTGGTTAACAAGCAGTTAGAAAGCAAAAGTATTCCATCTCTAGAATTCCAAGGGATAGTTTTGGGAACAGAAACATTATTGGATTTGAGTAAGAATTTGGCAGGTCCTCAGTGCCCTAAACCTATTAGAATTGTAGAATCAGTACTGTATACGGATAGCTTTGTTTCACTGAGCTGGATTAATTCTTATGTGAACAAATTAGATAAAATGAATAAAAGGAGTGTCTCTATCATGAATTGTTTGGATCACATTCAAAGGATCTGTGAAAATAACCCAGTTAGATTTTGTTTTGTCAGTGGTATCTTGAACCCTGCAGATTGTATAACTAGGCCTATGTCGTACAAACAGCTTTTGAAAACTAATTATTTCACTGGCCCAGAATTTCTAAGATATGAAAGGGATGAACTGTGCAGTAATGCTAACACATTTGATATAGTTGTACCCAATCCAAATTTTAATCCATTGAATGAAAATTCCTTCTCAATTTCTGCATCTAAATTAAGTGAATCACAAGTCTTAGCAGAATCAAACCCTGAACATTTAGTCGTCCTGGACAAGTGCTCCAGTTTCTCTAAGCTTGCTAGAATTCACGAGTACGTTCTTAAATTAATTGCTTTGCTCAAAAGAAGAGCAAACTCAGTTTCTTTTAACTTTGGTGATACATCCTCCTTTCATTTGGAAGCTACTAGACATATCATAAGGAATGATCAGAGAATCTGGCATGGTGAAGTTTTCCAGTATTTAGAAAGCAGAAATAAGAGAGTAAAGGATATTCCTAATATTATTTCTCAACTTAATGTATACATGGATGATCATGGACTCTTAAGAATTAGAAGTAAAATGCCTAAATGGAGAAAAGATACTTTTGTCAACTTTCCTATTTTACTTCACAAACACAGTAAGTTAACTCGGTTAGTAATACAAGATTTTCATGAGAAATTCTCTCATGCTGGTGTTTTGGATTCCACATTACTTTTCAGTAGTAAAAAAGGTCCTCAAAGAATGTGTCATTTGTAAAAGATTCAAAGAGAGAACGGTTAAGGTCAATCAAAGTGCCTATCGTGATTTTAGGATTGACCCTCCCTCTATACCATTCAGGTATATTTTTATTGATCATTTTGGACCGTATAACGTTAAGCTTAATGGAAAAAAGAGCAAAGTTATAGTTCTATGTTTAACTTGTCTCTGGTCGAGGGCAATTAATTTAAAAATTTGTTTAGATCTCACTACAAAAGAATTTTTAAGAGCTTTTCAACTGCATTCATATCAGTATGGAATCCCTCAACTAGTCTTGTCAGATCTCGGATCTCAGTTGGTAGCTGGAGCTAATGTGGTCATTAATTTCCTGGGTGATCCTGAGAGTCAGGCATATTTTGAAGAAAATGGTGTAAAGTCAATTAAGTTTCAGCAGTATTTAATAGGATGTAACAAATTAGGAGGACTTGTTGAGACTTGTGTTAAGATGAGTAAGCGTTTAATCCATGGAGCATTAAAAAATAATGTGTTAGACTTCCGTGATTTTGAGTTTTTTGTAGAGACAACCGTTCAATTAGTTAACAGGCGCCCTATTGCCTTCAAAGAAGGGTTGAGAGACAGTATCACAGATGAAGTGCCTGATGCAATTACACCAGAAATATTAATTCATGGACATGAATTGCTGTCTATTAACATTATTCCTGACTTGCAGGGCTATCCAGATGAAGATCTGAACTGGACGGCAGATGATCATGTTAGCAAAGTTTTAGACAAGTATCAAAAACTTAGAAATGTGAGGTCTCGACTTATTAACATTTATAATTCAGAATTTATAGCACACTTAGTGTCAAAAGCTACAGACGAAAGGAGTAGATATAAACCAGTGACACATAAAAAAATTCAAGTAGGTGATATTGTTCTGTTAAAAGAACCGCACATGAAACCTTCAAATTACTCAATGGGTATTGTTAAAAAAGTAAAATTAAATGACTAGGATGAAGTAACTGACATAGCTGTGTTTAAGGGAGCTTCTCGTGAAACTGTAAGACGGCATGTTACTTCAGTAATACCTCTCTTAAGCCCTGTGACTAATGACAGTGAAGAAAAGGCAGATATTAAAGAGGACAGTAGTACACATCAAAGAAAAAAGAGAGAGGCTGCTGTCATTAGTGAGGCAAGAACAAGAGATATGTTGAGAAATTAGTATACAGTATATATTTGGGTGTTGGTAATTTTTATTTTTTCTCCTTAGAATGTTACTTAATTTTGTAACATTACCTTTATCATTCGAATTTTGACTAAATTCGAATCCCCCTTTGGAGTGTTGAAGAATTATTTTATATACTAATTCTGTAGAAAATTTATAAAATTGTGTATATATATATTTATCTATGTTCATATTTGTTTCATCCTTGAAACCCCCCTTTTGCCATACAAAGTAAAATCAAAAAGAAATACGGGGAGTTTCAAGGATAATATGCTCAGTCCATAGATGGCTCTGCTGGCTGTATTTTAATATTTGCAGTTCCTGATTCCATTATCCTTGGGAAAAAAATTTCACCTACTGGTAATGAGGGAAGAGTGAGGAGGCGGATCAGTTATATTGGCCATATTGGACATATCGGAGATTGGATATTGGACATATTGGATTTATTGGATAATATTTTCTTCGAGTGTAGAAGTGCTATGAAGATGGAGTAGCACTTCATTTTAAAGCCACCTCTCCTGCAATTGCTTACGAGTGCTACCATGAAGAGTGCAATATCAAGATTTCTGAATACATAGTTCTCAACAATGGGATCTTCTGCTGCTCTTCAATTTGAATTGGGATTTTAAGGACATGGCCTACCAACCCCGTAAGTTTCCTATGATTTTGTGGCATATGGTTCAACTTTGGTTAGGGGGTTATAATATTTGGAATGAATATTAATTATTCAATTCTTCAACCCTAATTATAAATTTTCTATGGATTGTAAGCTCATTATAAAATGACTAGTGATATTTCCAGCTTAATTCCAAATCATTGTTTTTTGCATAGAATAGCCTAGTGGGTGTTCAGATTTGCTTAAATCGACATACCGTGTAAGATTCTATTTTCCTGAGTTTGTTTTTTCATATCTAATTTAATATTACTTAACTTAGGATTTTAGTGAGCCTAATTTTTTAATTTGTTACTAGGCTAGGTTACTTGTGCTTGCTGGAAGGTAGCCTAGTATCAGCGGCTTCAGTTATCTTCCTGGTCTTGGCAAATTTATTAGGTACCTAGTTCAGTTGTATGTAATGTTGTATTGGCATATTTGTACTTGATATTGATATATTGTATACTGTTCATTATTGTTTATAAAGGGACTTTACATAAATTTTACATTAGGTTTTTGATGGAATTTTTTTCGTGGTTTGCAGAATCCATAGTTTTCAAAAACAGGCAAGAGTTGAGTGGGTTCTACCACAGGCAGTCACTAGTGATTGAGGATTCCACTTCAGCCATCAGAGTTCCATTGCTTAGACATATTGATATTTATTCAATATAAATAAAGAATCTAATATTTTTAATTTTAAAGTTTCTTTATCCAATATTGACATTAAGTTATTGTTACTCTGCTCTCGCTGCTCTTGTTATAAATTTACATTCTGTTTTTATGTTTTTGAAACCTCTTGAATGTTGTTACAGGGAAGAAAGTGCCAGATACCACAAGGGCATACCTTACTGAAATTCCTGATGCTAAAGAGACCCTTAATTTGAAATTTGAAGAATGAGCATCAAACACGGACTGATTTCTGAAGTCAACCAAGAGAAAGGAGATACAAACTTTGTGCAGTAGGTTTACAAGAAATTTTAAAAGCCTCGGGGATTAACAACTGCTGCGGCAAGCTCCAAGGATTAAAGCATCCAAATACTTAATAATGTCTTCAAGAAAACTGTATTCAGCCTGAAGAATATAATGGTCCCAATCATTTGACTGCACATTTTCAATTGCACATTCTCCATTGCACATTCCGATGGTTCACTTCTAAAAACAGAAGCGCAAGCTTATTCATAATCTTGAGGCACAGTTGGATAGTTTCACATTTACCCCTCTACCAACCACTAAGGTCACTTTGATTGTTGGGCAATTACTGATTCACTTCTTTCTGTTGGCAATAGGGCGGATAACATAGCAAGATCATTTCTGTCTCATGTCTGGGCTGCCTTTGGAATTAGATCCATGTCTTATTTGACACATACAAACCAAAGTCCCAAGCTGAATGAGAGGAATCACAAGGAAGAAATGATCACCTATTTATCATTGCACGCCCTAAGCAAGCTCTTAAACAGAACTGCAAGAAAACTCTAGATAACAGCATATTAAAGGACCAGTTGGCTAAGTTTCTGATGGCCTATGCATCATCGTGGAGTGTGAGTCAGGAAGCAGTGAGCAACATATTGATATTAGTGGTATTGTTTTTGCCTTAGAGGCCAAGCAGCAAGGTCTAGTGCATCATTCTACAGGAAATGCAAAATCAAGCCATTCGAAATTGTTTTGTAGGATGTATGGAAAATTGGATTAAGTTATTAATTCTGATATTCTATTTTTTTACTCGTAGTTGTATTAGACATGTGGTCTTGGAGCAATGAAAATTTATTAGAAAAAAAGCTGACGACAGTGAAATTTATTCTGTTAAGTATTCCTATGTGCCTTTATAGAATGCAAATTTTATATGCATTATGAGTTATCTAGTGTTTTTATTATTTTAATTTTTTTTTGTTTTCAGAAAATTCTAACAAATAATAGAGGTAGGTAGACTGTGCTCTCCTTCCACCATGTTCTAAGACTGTTTACAATAAAGTGCATCTCATTCACCTTTTCAGTATTGTTTGAGTCAATGAAGATCATCCTGAAAGGGAATTGTAACCATCTAAGTATGGCTGGAAGAATAAAGATAGAAGTTATGTTCCTATCTGGTTCACGAGACCTGCCAAATCTAATATCATGTTTAAGGATGAAGAACTACCAAGTGATCGGGCTGAGAATGACAATTATGATAATACTGCAGAGTATAAAGATGTTGATAATTCTTGATCCGAACTAGAGTGGAGCTATAGCTCTGAAAGTGGAGATGGCTTGCGACTAGTAATGTTCTGGAGGGATAGGTAATTTCAGTTGAACTTGTCTAACAACATGTTGAAACATTAGAATCATAGTTTATATTTTTGATGTACCTTACAGTCCTCATGAAACTACAAAGCAGCTGCACGGACGTTATATATTCTGCAGAAAAATCTGAATATCATTTATAAGTATTTTCATATACTAATGTGTTGTTTGGTGCAATGGAATAACACTTTTCATATAAGAAGTATTTTTAATTCATAGAATTTTATTTATCTATATAAAATTACGCACAGCTAAGGGTGGGTGTCAACTTTTTGGCGAGCCAGGCAGGTATAACATAGCAGATAATTTTTCTGGTAATGGCTATTCTGAATTCTCTGAGATGTGTTGCAGTATATAAACTTTGTATCAAATGGTACCAAGAATGTTTGATCTAACCTAATTTTTTAGGCCCATTTCGGATGTCTGGTGGGCCTAATGCAGCAATCATCGAGAGAAAATTATTAAAACCTACGATAACTAAGTAAAATTAATCCAATTTCAAACTCTTTACACTCTTTATAACGAGAGAGAGAGAGAGAGAGAGAGAGAGAGAGAGAGAGAGAGAGAGAGAGAGAGAGAGAGAGAGAGAGAGAGAGAGAGAGAGAGATTGTCGTTTCTTTTAATTGTAATGCATATTTATACTTCTCATCAGCATTATATATTACATATCAAATATTACTTCAACATAATTTATATGTGTTAACTTCTTTGAATCATCTTTATTATTAGAATTAATATATAACAATTTTATCACTGGATAGTTTACATGTCTTAACTATAAACTTGGGCTGCTCTTCTTAGTATGGTGAATTTGATAATGTCGGCCTGTGAAAAAACTTAACGTGAAACCCTAAATAGGTGATTAACTATTTAATAAGCTGTACGGTCTCTGTATCAAGAATGAATGAATCCGCAAAGATGGAACCCACTAATATCGTGGGGTGGCTGTAATTTATATATACTTCTAAACAATAATATGAAGTATGTGAAATCATTGTAGAGCAGCACAGTGGTTTACCTAGTTTCTCAACCAAATGAACATAGGGAATGATCTGCGTTTCGGGGGTTTAAGAGTTGACCCACCCAAAGGGCACCAAGTATTTATGTGTGTTCGTTCTTTGTGGGTGTGTCTGCAAAGAATAAAGGCCAACTTTAGTTCATGTCTTAAAAGTAATCTTGCCAGAACGTTATCTGAAAGTAACGAAAAGCAAGCATGTTGGTCCATCATATCCAGTAGTTGACGACAATGGTTTGGAGGCTGTGGAGTTTATGAACGCCATAGGCCGGCGTGGCTCAGCATAGTGAGCATCTGTTAGTATACAGCTCCAGTTACAAACTCAGTGACACGTTCTTGAGGCAAGAATGAGAAAGAAAAAGAAACTGATATAAGTATTGAGGCAAAGAGAACATGAGCCAAAATATTGAAAAATACTTTTGTAACTCAACCAGCTAGAGGATTCAGTGCCTTAAATGAAGATTATACTTCAACCATTGTTTTTTTTTATGAGGCGGACAAACAAGAACTATTCCAAAGCGGAAATTGACTTGGCACTGGAGCACACTGTTAATCAGGACTCTGGATAGCCAGTGACAAGAACTGTAGTTCCAATACTCCCATAATGTCATTAAAGGAAGGTGTATTACATCAACACAGTGAGGAACGTCCATTAGAAAACTCTATTTTATAACTGGCTTGGAATCAGAAGATCAGCCTGCTACAGAGTTACGGATAAGCAGAATCGAAAAGGACATTTGCAATAGGGATGCCGTCTATCTACTAGTCAGTGAAGTGCATGACCTCTCACAGCTCCAGTATTAACATCTGCTTACCTCCTGAATGTTGTTACAGGGAAGAAAGTGCTAGATACCACAAGGGCATACCTTATACTGAAATTCTTGATGCTGAAGAGGCCCTTAATTTGAAATTTGAAGAATGAGCATCAAACAAGGACCGATTTCTGAAGTCAACCAAGAGAAAGAAAATGCAAACTTTGTGCAGTAGGTTTACAAGAAATGTTAAAAGCCTCAGGGAATAACAACTGCTGCTGAAAGCCTCAAGGATTAAAGCATCCAAATACTTAATAATGTCTTCAAAAAAACTGTATTCAGCCTGAAGAATATAATGTTCCCAATCATTGACTGCACATTGTCCATTGCATATTCCGATGGTTCACTTCTAAAAACAGAGAAGCGCAAGCACAGGCACAGTTGGATAGTTTCACATTTACCCCTCTACCAACCACTAAGGTCACTTTGATTGTTGGGCAATTACTGATTCACTTCTTTCTGTTGGCAATAGGGCGGATAACATAGCAAGATCATTTCTGTCTCATGTCTGGGCTGCCTTTGGAATTACATCCATGTCTTATTTGACACATACAAACCAAAGTCCCAAGCTGAATGAGAGGAATCCACAAGGAAGAAATGATCACCTATTTGTCATTGCACACCCTACCCAAGCTCTTAAACAGAACTGCAATAAAACTCTAGATAACAGCATATTCGAGGACCAGCTGGCCCAGTTTCTGATGGCCTATGCATCATCGTGGAGTGTGAGTCAGGAAGCAGTGAGCAACATATTGATAATATTGGTATTATTTTTGTCTTAGAGGCCAAGCAGCAAGGTCTAGAATCAGCAATACCTGGACTTTATGTATTCACTGGCTGTGCTTCTAGTGCATCATTCTACAGGAAATGCAAAATCAACCCATTCGAAATTCTTTTGTAAGATGAATGGAAAATTGGATTAAGTAATTAATTCTGAGATTCTATTTTATTACTTGTAGTTGTATTAGATGTGTGGTCTTAGAGCAATGAGGATTTATTAGAAACAAAAGATGATGACAGTGAATCTTATTCTTTTAAGTATTCCTCTGTGCCTTTATAAAATGCAAATTTTAAATGCATTGTATGAATTATCTGGTGTTTTTGTAATCTTTATTTATTTCAGGAAAATCTAACAAATAATAAAGAGGAAGGCAGACTGTGCTCTCCTTCCACCATATTCTAAGACTGTTCACAACAAAGTGTATCCCATTTACCTTGTCAGTATTGTTTGAGTCAATGAAGATCATCCTGAAAGGGAATTGTACCCATCTAGGTATGGCTGGAAGAATAAAGATAGGAGTTATGTTCCTATCTGGTTCACGAGACCTGCCAAATCTAATATCATGTTTAAGGATGAAGAACTAGCAATTATTTAGACTGAGAATGACAATTATGATAATACTGCAGAGTATAAAGATGTTGATAATCCTTGATCCGAACTACAGTGGAGCTATAACTCTGAAAGTGAAGATGGCTTGCGATTAGTAATGTTCTGGAGGTATTGGTAAATTAAGTTGAACTTGTCTAACAACATGTTGAAACATTAGAATCATAGTATATTTTTTTTTATGTACCTTACAGGCCTCATGAAAACTAAAAAGCAGCTGCACGAACATCATATATTCTGTAGAAATCCTGTATATCATTTATAACTATTTTCATATATTAATGTGTTGTTTGGTGCAATAGAATAAAACCTATCATTTAAGAAGTATTTTTAATTCATAGAATTTTATTTATCTATATAAAATTACGCACAGCTAAGGGTGGGTGTCAACTTTTTGGCGTGCCAGGCAGGTATAACATAGCAGATAATTTTTCTGGTAATGGCTATTCTGAACTCTCTGAGATGTGTTGCAGTATATAAACTTTGTATCAAATGGTACCAAGAATGTTTGATCTAACCTAATTTTTTAGGCCCATTTTGGGTGTCTGGTGTGCCTAATGCAGCAATCATCGAGAGAAAATTATTAAAACATACGATATCTAAATAAAAGTAATCCAATTTCAAACTCTTTACATTTCTTTATAATGAGAGAGAGAGAGAGAGAGAGAGAGAGAGAGAGAGAGAGAGAGAGAGAGAGAGAGAGAGAGAGAGAGAGAGAGAGAGTATCTTTTCTTTTAATTCTAATGCATATTCATACTTTTCATCCGCATTTTATATTGCATATCAAATATTACAAACATAATGTATGTGTGAACTTCTTTGAATCATCTTTATTATTAGAATAACTATATAACAGTTTTATCACTGAACAGTTCACAATTCTTAGCTATAAAGTTTGGCTGTTCTACATAGTATGGTGAATTTGATAATGTTGGCCTAGGAAAGTACTTAACGTGAAACCCTGAATAGATGATTTTCTATTCAATAGGGTACGGTTCTCTGTATCAATAAGGACTGAATCTGCAAAGATGAAACCCACTAATATCAAGGGCGGACTGTAATGTATATTTACTACAGAACAGTAATATGAATTGTGAAATCATTGTAGAGCAGCACAGTGATTTACCTAGTTTTTTAACCAAGTGAACATAGGCAATGATATGCGTTTCGGGTGTTTAAGTTTTGACCCACCCAAAGGGAACCAAGTATTTATGGGTGTTCGTTCTTTGTGGGTGTCTCTGTTACATAACTCCTGCGAAGAAGAAAGACCAACTGTAGTTCATGTCTTAAAAATAATCTAGCCGGAACGTTATCTTAAAGTAATGAAAAGCAAGTATGTTGGTCCATCATACCCAGTAGTTGACGACAATGATTTGAAAGCTGAGGAGTTTATGAATGCTGTAAGTCGGCGTGGCTCAACATAGTGAGCATCTGTTGCTATACAGCTCCAGTTACAAACTCAGTGACACGTTCTTGAGGCAAGAGTGAGAAAGAAAGAGAAACTGAGTATGAGAGAAAGTTATAGAATATTGAGGCAAAGAGAACATGAGCCAAATTATTGGAAGACATTTTTGTATCTCAACCAGATAGAGAATTCAGTACCTCAAATGAAGAAGATACTTCAATCATTGGTTTTTTATGAGGCGTACAAACAAGAACTATTCCAGGACAAAAATTTACTTGGCACTGTAGCACATTGTTAATCAAGACTCTGGATAGCCAGTGAAAAGAATTGTAGTTCCAATACTCCCATAATGTAATCAGAGGAAGGTGTATTACATCAACACAGTGAGGAATGTCCACTAGAAAACTCTATTTTATGACTGGCCTGGAATCAGAAGATCAGCATGCAACACAATTACAGATAAGCAGAACCGAAAAAGGACATTTATCTTAGGGATGCCATCTACGCATTAGTCAGTGAAGTGTATGACCCTCTCACAGCTCCAGCATCAACATCTGCTTACCTCCTGAATGTTGTTACAGGGAAGGAAGTGCCAGATACCACAAGGGCATAACTTACTGAAATTCTTGATGCTACAGGGGCCCTTAATTTGAAATTTGAAGAATGATCAGCAAACAAGGACCGATTTCTGAAGTCAACCAAGAGAAAGAAGATACAAACTTTGTGCAGTAGAATTACCAGAAATGTCAAAAGCCTCAGTGAATAACAGCTGCTGCTGAAAGCCTCAAGGATGAAATCATCCAAATACGTGACAATGTCTTCAAGAAAACTGTATTTAGCTTGAAGAAGATAATGTTCCCAATCATTGACTATAAAGTGTCCATTGCACATTCTGATGGTTCACTTCTAAAAACAGAGCAGTGCAAGCTTCTTCATAAGCTTGAGGCACAGTTGGATAGTTTCACATTTACCCCTCTACCAACCACTAAGGTCACTTTGATTGTTGGGGAATTACTGATCCACTCCTTCCTGTGTGCAATATGGCAAATCACATCCTAGGGAACTTGGCAAGATCACTTCTGTCCTATACCTGAGCTGCCTTGGGAATTAGATCCATGTCTTATTTGACACATACAAACCAATGTCCCAAGCTGAATGAGAGGAATCCACAAGGAAGAAATGATCACCTATTTGTCATTGCACACCCTAAGCAAGCTCTTAAACAGAACTGCAAGAAACCTCTAGATAACGGCATATTCAAGGACCAGCTGGCCAAGTTTCTGATGGCCTATGCATCATCGTGGAGTGTGAGTCAGGAAGCAGTGAGCAACATATTGATATTAGTGGTATTGTTGTTGCCTTAGAGGCCAAGCAGCAAGGTCTAGAATCAAGAATACCTGGACTTTATGTCTTCACTGGCTGTGCCTCTAGTGCATCATTCTACAAGAAATGCAAAATCAAGCCATTCGAAATTTTTTTGTAGGATGAATGGAAAATTGGATTAAGTAATTAAGGAAATTCTTTCTTAGAGTATATTTCATTACTTGTAGTTGTATTAGGCATGTGGTCTTGGAGCAATGAAAATTTATTAGAAAAAAAGCTGACGACAGTGAATTCTATTCTGTCAGGTATTTCTATGTGCCTTTATAGAATGCAAATTTTAAATGCATTATATGAATTATCCAGTGTTTTTATAATCTTTATTTATTTCTGGAAATTCTAACAAATAATATAGAGGTGGGTAGACTGTGCTCTCCTTCCACCATGTTCTAAGACTGTTCACAACAAAATGAATCTCATTCATCTTGTCAGTATTGTTTGAGTCAATGAAGATCATCCTGAGAGGGAATTGTACCCATTTAGGTATGGCTGAAAGAATAAAGATAGAAGTTAAGTTCTTATCTGGTTCAAAAGACTAGTCTTATCCAATATCATGTTTAGGGAAGAAGAACTAGCAAGTGATCAGACTACGAATGACAATTTTGATAATACTGCAGAGTATAAAGATGTTGACAATTCTTGATCCGAACTAGAGGGGAGCTATAACTCTGAAAGTGAAGATGGCTTGCGACTAGTAATGTTCTGGAGTTATAGGTAATTTAAGTTGAACTTGTGTAACAAAATGTTGAAACATTAGAATCATATTATATATTTTTTTATGTACCTTACAGGCCTCATGAAACTACAAAGCAGCTGCACGAACATCATATTCTGTAGAAAAATCTGAATATCATTTATAAGTCTTTTCATATACTAATGTGTTGTTTGGTGCAATGGAATAACACCTTTCATTTAAGAATTATTTTTAATTCATAGAATTTTATTTATCTATATAAAATTTCACACAGCTAATGGTGGGGGTCAACTTTTTGGTGGGTCAGGCAGGTATGACAAAGCAGATAATTTTTCTGGTAATGGCTATTCTGAACTCTCTGTGATGTGTAGCAGTATATAAACTTTGTTTCAAATGGTACCATTAATGTTCGATCTAACCTAATTTTTTAGGCCCATTTCGGATATCTGGTGGGCCTAATGCTGCAATCATCGAGAGAAAATCATTAAAACATACGATAACTAAGTAAAATTAATGCAATTTCAAACTCTTTACACTCTTTATAACGAGAGAGAGGGAGAGAGAGAGAGAGAGAGAGAGAGAGAGAGAGAGAGAGAGAGAGAGAGAGAGAGAGAGAGAGAGAGAGATTGTCTTTTTTTTTTAATTGTAATGAATATTTATACTTTTCATCAGCATTATATATTGCATATCAAATATTATTTAAACATAATGTATATATGTCTGAAGCTCTTTGAATCATTTTTATTATTAGAATTACTATATAACAGTTTCATCACTTAATAGTTTAAAATTCTTAGCTATAAAGTTGAGCTGTTCTACATAGTACAGTGAATTTGATAATGTCAGCCTGTGAAAGAACTTAACGTGAAACCCTCAATAGGTGATCATCTATTTAATAGGCTGTACGGTTCTCTGTATCAAGAAAGACTGAATCTGCAAATATGGAACCCACTAATATCGAGGGCAGACTGTAATGCATATTTACTTCAGAACAGTAATATGGAGTGTGTGAAATCATTGTAGAGCAGCACAGTGGTTTACCTAGTTTTTTAACCAACTGAACCTCGGCAGTGATCTGCGTTTCGGGGGTTTAAGAGTTGACCCACCCAAAGGGCACCAAATATTTATGGGTGTTCGTTCTTTGTAGGTATCTCTGTTACATAACTCCTGCGAAGAAGAAAGGCCAACTGTAGTTCATGTCTTAAAAATAATCTTGCCGGAACGTTATCTAAAAGTAATGAAAAGCAAGCATGTTGGTCCATCATACCCAGTAGTTGACGACAATGATTTGAAAACTGAGGAGTTTATGAATGCCGTAGGTCGGCGTGGATCAACATAGTGAGCATCTGTTGCCAAATTATTGAAAGATATTTTTGTATCTCAACCAGCTAGAGAATTCAGTGCATTAAATGAAGAAGATACTTCAACCATTGATTTTTTTTTATGAGGCGGATAGACAAGAACTATTCAGGATGCAGTTAGCAACATATTGATATTAGTGGTATTGTTGCTGCCTTAGACACCAAGCAGCAAGGTCTAGAATCAGCAATACCGGGACTCTATGTATTCACTGGCTGTGCTTCTTGTGCATCATTTTACAGGAAATACAAGATCAAGCCATTCGAAATTCTTTTGTAGGATGAATGGAAAATTGGAATAAGTAATTAAGGATATTCTTTCTGAGAGTCGATTTTATTACTTGTAGTTGTATTAGACATGTGGTCGTGGAGCAATGAAAATTTTATTAGAAAAAAAAAGCTGACGACAGTGAATTCTATTCTGTTAGGTATTCCTATATGCGTTTATAGAATGCAAATTTTAAATGCATTATATGAATTATCTAGTGTTTTTATAATTTCTATTTAATTCAGGAAATTCTAACAAATAATATAGAGGTGGGTAGACTGTGCTATCCTTTCACCATGTTCTAAGACTGTTCACAACAAAGTGCTATTCATTCACCTTGGCAGTATTGTTTGAGTCAATGAAGATCATCCTCAAAGGGAATTGTACCCATCTAAGTATGGCTGGAAGAATAATGATAGAAGTTATGTTCCTATCCGGTTCACGAGACTTGCCATACCCAAAATCATGTTTAAGGAAGAAGAACTAGCAACTGATTAGACTGAGAATAACAATTATGATAATACTGCAGAGTATAAAGATGTTGATAATCCTTGATCCGAACTACAGTGGAGCTATAACTCTGAAAGTGAAGATGGCTTGCGATTAGTAATGTTCTGGAGGTATTGGTAAATTAAGTTGAACTTGTCTAACAACATGTTGAAACATTAGAATCATAGTATATATTTTTAGATGTACCTTACAGGCCTCATGAAACTACAAAGCAGCTGCACGAACATCATATATTCTGTAGAAATCCTGTATATCATTTATGTATTTTCATATATTAATGTGTTGTTTGGAACAATGGAATAAAACCTATCATTTAAAAAGTATTTTTAATTCATAGAATTTTATTTATCTATATAAAATTACGCACAGCTAAGGGTGGGTGTCAACTCCTTGGCTTTTCAGGCAGGTATAACACAACATATAATTTTTCTTGCATTGGCTATTCTGAACTCTCTGAGATGTGTAGCAGTATATAAACTTTGTTTCAAATGGTAACAAGAATGTTTGATCTAACCTATTTTTAGGGCCATTTCGGGTGTGCTGTGCGCCTAATGCAGCAATCATCATGTCTGGCAATGGTCACATTGAACTTTATATAATGTTATCTTTCATTGTAAAGTAGTTTAATTCAGTACCATTTATATATTATCTACACCAATTTTTCCAGAACAGAGAGGTGGTGGATGTTGGTCAACTTTTGGGTGTGTCTAGCAGCCATAAGGCAGCAGATAATTTGTCTGGTATTGGCCATTCTGAACTTTCAGAGATGTGTAGAAGTACTGTACACAAACTCTGTTTAAATTGGTACGAAGACTGTTTGGTCAAACCTATTTTCAAGATCTATTTTTTTTTTCTCGCAGGCCTAGTGTCGCAGGGGTTTTGTATGGCATGGACCATTTCTTAATCAGTGTGATGTATAAGCTACCCTGAAATACATTGTGTGTGGTTTGTATCTACGTTTGATCAAGCTGATTTTTTTTCACCCCATTTTTGGGTCTCCATGGGCCTAACGCAGCAGGTGGTTCCCGGCAGTCGTCTAACTCTTCATAATATGCCCTATCAGCTGTAGCTGTTCGTGATTGATGTACTTGTGCTGGGAAAATAAGGCTATTGTCATAGAATATATTATTCACCTTCATCATCCGTATTTGTAAACATAACTTTTACCATCATTGTAATTCTTTTTGTTATTGTGATTTGCTTATTCGTGCTGCCTCTTTCTTGTTTATAATTTTCTAATGTTATTGCTATTTTACACTGTTTTCCAAATTACTTATTCTACTGTGGGTGTTGTTTTAACAATGGCAAAAGTAATAGTTGTAAGAGATGTTTTAAATGTCTTCGTACACAAGCAATCTATTCTGTGACGGCCGAGAAAAAGGTTATGACTCAAAGGCAGGAAGCAATCAACTGAGTAACTTTATTAAAGAACACTCTCCTTTATATACAAAACCTCAAGGTATCAGGAATTTTCATGTTCGAGAAACAGACAATGTTAGAGAGGAAATACGCAGACATGCTTATTCTGGTTCTTTTTAGTGCGAGGGAGAGCGCAGATACATGCATAATATATACAAAATAATTTATGTACGATCGTGTGACACACGGTTGGTACATGGCTCCCCCCCTAAAAATGACATACTGTACATGTTAAATAGGGCGCCCTGATCTAGAGAGGCGAACTGTAGGCGGGTCATCTGGCAGAAGATAAGCAGGTTTTAGATGATCAATGGAGACCCAGTCTTCTTTGCCACGAATGTTTAGTAGGAATGCTTTCGGACTGCGTCGGATCACAAGGAAAGGGCCCGTGTAAGGGGGCGTTAGCGGTGGCTTGGTAGTGTCGTTGCGCAGGAAAACATGCGTTGCAGAGTGCAAGTCTGTTGGTATGTGATGCTTCGCCGTGGGCTTGTAAGTCTGGCAGCATGGAGTAAATTTTCCCACGACGTGACATATGTGCTGGAGATCATGGGAGGAGGTTGTAGAAGGAAAAAATTCGGCAAGGACGACCACCATTTAAGCTGCCGAGACGTCGAGGGCGTCTTTAGGAGTGGTCCTTAGTCCCAGGAGGACCCAGGGAAGCTGAGTAAACCAGTTGCAATCCTTGCAGCGGGACATCAAAGCTGCTTTGAGGGTGCGATGAACACGTTCAACCATTCCATTGGCAGCGGGGTTGTAGGCCGTTGTCTGATGTAGGGTGATGCCCAGGAGATTCGCTAATGATGTCAACAATTGAGAGGTGAAATTGGTTCCCTTGTCAGAAGTAATATGGAGGGATACCAAATCTTGCAATCCATCCAGAGAGTAAGGCAGATGTACATGAGGCGGACGTTGCAGTTTCCATGGGAATGGCTTCAGGCCAACGGGTGGAGCGGTCGATGACGGTAAACAGGTAACAATGTCCTTGTGGTGTGGGTAGGGGGCCTACAACGTCGACGTGAATGTGTGCGAAACTACACTGAGGTTGAGAAAAGGTGCCCACTCCTGAATCCGTGTGTCGATGTACTTTGGAAGTATGGCAAGAAGTACAGGCACGGACCCAATCCTTAGAATCCTTAGAAATGCCGTGCCAAATGAACTTTGCCTTCAGCAGCTGTGCAGTAGAACAGCACGAGGGATGTGAAAGGCCGTGAATGAAATCAAACACCTGTCAGCGCATGGGAGCAGGAATCCAAGGTCGTGGTCTGCCAGTACTGACGTCACAGAGGAGGGTGGTGTTGGAGTCTTTGAGGGGGAAGTCTTCCCAACAGAGGGACGTGCAGGATGTCCTACATGCTTGATATTCTGGATCCTGTCGTTGGGCTTCAGCCAGGGCGTTGTAATCCAATCCCAGTTAAACGGCAGCCAACGTGTTTCTTGACAGGGCATTGGCAACGGGATTCATTTTTCCAGGGACGTATTGAAGGGTGCAATTGTATTCAGCCACGGCGGAGAGATGTCGGCGTTGCCGGGCGGACCAGGCATCAAACTGTCGAGTAAAGGCGTGCACCAGAGGCATGTGGTCTGTGCGAATGATGATGGGCGTACCTTCTAAGAAATGAAGAAAGTGACGGACAGCCAAGTGCAACACCAGCAATTCTAGATCGAAGGTAGAATAACCCGATTCTGCCTTGGACAGTTTTCGGCTGAAGAAGGCCAATGGGCGGGGCGAGCCGTTGACCACCTGCTCGAGTACTGCACCAATAGCGACGTTGCTGGCATCGGTGGAGAGAAGGAGAGGGGCATGTGGGATAGGAAAAGTGAGAGCCGCAGCAGTTGGTAGGGCCTTCTTTGCATTGCAGAAGGCTGCATCTTGAAGGGGACCCCACTTCAGGTCCTTTGGCTTGCCCTTGAGGGAGGCGTAGAGAGGAGCAAGAGTGGCGGCAATGGCTGTCAGAAAACGGTGATAATAGTTGATCATGCCCAAGAATTCCTGCAGAGCTTTGACGGTCGAGGGCGCGGGGAAGTTCTGATCGGCTGCTACCTTCTCAGGGAGGGGATGAACTCCTTCAGGAGTGATGCAGTGCTCTAAAAGCGACACTTCGTTGGTGCCAGAGGTACACTTGTCGTACCGGACTACAAGGCCGTTTTGTTGCAGGCGGTCGAGCACGATGCGCAGGTGACGGAGGTGTTCCTCTTTTGAGGAGGAGAACACAAGTATGTCCTCCACATAACATACCCCAGAAAAGAAGGTCCCCTAAGATGCCATCCATGAGACGTTGAAACGTGGCCCCAGCATTACGAAGGCCAAAACAGGAGTAATTGAAGGTGTATGTACCAAACAGAGTGGTGATGGCGGTCTTGGGGATGTCTTCTGGGTTCATAGGCACCTGATAATACCCCTTCAAGAGGTTGAGCGTAGAGAAAACCTTTGCTTTGTGCAGGTAGGATGTCATGTCGGCAATGTTTGGGAGGGGGTAATGATCCGGTTCTGTTTGCATGTTCAGGCGCCTGTAATCCCCGCACAGACGGAGGGAGCCGTCTTTCTTCGGAACAATGTGTAAGGGTGACGACCATGGGCTGGAGGCCTTTTGGCAAAGTCCCATTTCCTCCATTTCGGCGAACATCTTTGTGGCGGCTGCCAATCGTTCCGGTGCCAGACGTCTGAATTTTGCGAAGACTGGGGGTCCCGTCGTCTTGATATGGTGATAAATACCGTGCTTGGCAGGAACTGTGGGCGTTTGGCGAAGTTCTGGACGGAAAATTTCCAGGTACTACGTGAGGAGGTGGGCGTAGTCATCCGTGGGTGCGCTGATGTGGAGAACGAGGTTAGAGGGGGCGGGTTGAAGAGGTGTCGACAAGTACGAGTCTGCGTTGACCAATCGTCGGTGGGCGACATCGACCAGAAGGTGGAAATGAGAGAGGAAATCCGCACCGAGGATTGGCATTGTGACGTCAGCAACGAGAAACCTCCAATTAAATTAACCATTTCCGAACGATAATGTGAGGTTCTCGTAACCGTAGGTGGGTATCGCAGATCCGTTGGCAGCTAGCAAGCGGACGTCGGCAGATGTAGACAGACTACGTCGTGTCTTGAAGAGTTTTCTTGGCAAAAGAGAACGACAAGCACCCGTGTCTACCAAAAATTGCACGCCCGTTCCTGCATCATGCAAAAAGAAAAGATTAGAAACACGGGAGGCCACCGCCACGAGCGATGGCCTACTTACACGTTTTTTGGCCACTGACAATCCTTGGCACATTTCTTCGCAGTTGCCCCGAATCTGAAGTGGTAGTAGCAAAACTGCGGCGGATGGGAGGTAGTAAGTGGCTGTAGAAGTCGTGTGTTGGGGCGCGAGCGATTGGTGGGTGGTGGGTGGCCTTGTCGCCGCTTCGGCACGTCACGGGGTAGGCGTGTATGTCCTACAGTATTCATGTCAGCTTCGGTTGACGTTGAATAGGCATCCTCATCGTCAGGGGTGGAGGTGTTGATGGAGGTCTTGAAGTGGCTGTCCATAAGGGCGTCCGTCGGCTTTGGTCATCAAGTCCTTTATGGGTAAACTATCGACATCGGGTATGGCAGCGCGTATAGGTCCGGGTAAAAGGCGTATCCAAAGGGCACGAAGTAGGTTCACATCATGAGGAGAGCCGTCTGTGGCAGGTTGAAGGCGAGCGATACTGATCATTTCCCTGAGGGCAAGCGAAGCCCTTTGGTCCCCCAACGGTTGTTGCAAGAGCTGAAAAAGCTTTGCTGTACCGGCGGCTGGCGACGGTGAGTACTGCTGCAGAAGGTATGTTTTGAGGGCGTCATACGCTATTGGGGTGTCTCCTTGTTAACAAAGCCAGTCGAATATTTCTGGGAAGGTGTCCTCGGATATCGCCGCGAGAACATAATCAGCTCTGGTGGTTGAGCGAGTCACGCTGTTGATGCGAAACTGGACTTCTGCACGCTGAAACCAAGCAAACGCCTCTCCGCTGGCGAATGACGAAAGTTTCAATGGGTTAGCCGCAGCACCAACTTTCGTAGAGTCCGCCATAGTACCAACGATGGAGGGGCGAGGGGGGTGGGGGTGGAAGGCGGTGGGAGCGAGTCGACTTCCGGGGTCAGCAATGTGACGGCCGAGAGAAAGGTTATGACTCAAAGGCAGGAAGCAATCAACTGAGTAACTTTATTAAAGAACACTCTCCTTTATATACAAAACCTCAAGGCAACAGGAATTTTCATGTTCGAGAAACAGACAATGTTAGAGAGGAAACACGCAGACATGTTTATTCTGGTTCTTTTTAGTGCGAGGGAAGAGCGCAGATACAAGCATAATATATACAAAATAATTTATGTACGATCGTGTGGCACACAGTTGGTACAATTCTAATGACAAGTAGGTTCATAAAAAAGTTCCTTTGATTTCACTCACGTGAAGGATGGGTGATAACGCACAGATGAAACCATTCCGCTAAAAACTATATATGTGAATGGGAAAATCTATTTGTTAAATACATAGCAATTTTTTCAGACAACTTCGGCGGGTCACAACACAAGTGGGACTTGCTGTCTCATCTCAAAAGAATTCCTAAAATCTGACAGCAAAGCTCATTCTGGAAAACAAACACGAACACACACAGACATAAGATTATTATCAGGAATAACATAAAGGAATTTAAGAAAATTATTTCTTAAGAATGTAAGCTTACCTTTTTTGTCCCGTTTTAAAATTTTATGCTATATGGAAACAAAAGAAGACGATAGCCATTAAAAAAAAAATTGTAAAAGCATTTTTCAAAATCTTTAAGAAGATAAAAATATAACTGAATAAATTAGGATTTGTGTTATAGATACTCTGACCCTTCCTCCATTTTTAAAATTTTATGGGAAGGGAGTTTTAAAAAAATTAATTGTAAACTTAATATGAGTATGCCGGATAAAAGCCGCAGAATCAAACTTTATATTTTCCCATATATATATATATATATATATATATATATATATATATATATATATATATATATATATATATATATATATAATACATATATATATATATATATATATATATATATATATATATATATATATATATATAACTCTCTCTCTCTCTCTCTCTCTCTCTCTCTCTCTCTCTCTCTCTCTCTCTCTCTCTCTCTCTCTCTATATATATATATATATATATATATATATATATATATATATATAAGCGTGAAGAGTTGAAATGTATCATAAACTATTATGAATTTTCTTCAATATATTTATTGGTATCACTTTCTAGCAAAAAAAATAGTCACACGCTACACACACACACACACACACACATATATATATATATATATATATATATATATATATATATATATATATATATATATATATATATGTATGTATATATATACAGTATATATATACATATATATATATATATATATATATATATATATACGTATGTATATATATATATATATATATATATATATATATATATATATATATACATATATAAATATATATATATGTATATAGCGTGTGACTATTTGTTTGCTAGAAAGTGATACCAATAAATATATTGAAGAAAATTCATAATAGTTTATGATACATTTCAACTCTTCACGCTTATTGCGATGTGAATGTAGGAAACACTTATTCATAGTTAACCTCCGATATATTTTTCAAGTGAGTTCATCCTTCAATATTTATCAAATTCTTTTGCAAATAGAATAGCAGTGTATTAAATGTTTACTTTTCATTTTCGTTATAGCATATAATAGAATTCACAAAGTAATGATCTTTGCTCAGAGCTTATGACCGCTAACGTATCTCCAACATGACTAGGGAAAAAGACTTTACAAAGATAATTTTTTGTTCTTTAACGATTGTGTGAATTATTTGTTATTCCGATTGTTTTTCTCTTTGTTGTCAAATTACGTTTTTTCCCAATAGAAAAATAAAAGGTGGATTCTAAATTATGATTTTCAGATACACGTATTTATTTAGATTTTGGAAGAGGCCCGTGATTTTGGTTAATGATTGTGGCCAATGTAGAACGAATAAACCTTCCTAGAAGTGGCTGTGCTCTTACGGATGTGTCATGTCTAACTTTTTTATTTTTGCAATGTAGGTAACCAGGGACTTTTGTCACCAGATGGAGAAAGTAAATTTAACATTTGTTGTAATAACTGCAGATACAATTTCCAGTTACCACAGCGAAGAGCAGTGATTAATGAATATATAATTTCAAATAAAACTATTGAAATTGGTATGCTAATTGGAAAATGATAGATCAAGTAAAGCCTAACTGTTGAAGGCTTTTCTGAAGGCAACGCAGCCGTTAATGGCATAGCCAAAACTGCAAAGTTACCGTCCAATCCAGGAGGTCACCAGTTGTGAGAGCACGAATGAGAGACAACTGGGAACTGACAACTGAGGTGAGTGATATGATCTCATTAATTCTCGTCACTTAATCTCAATCTCTGGTAGTTGTGATAAAGAATTCAATGATAGGGCATCATTAAGACCTCAGACTCCACTAATTTAGAAACCATTGCCATCAGATTAGATACAAGCTGGAAGCAAAAGTAGAAGGAAAAGATAAATGTGAGCTGCCGCCATACAGAGTTAACTTACCCTGAGGCCCAACCCATTCCAGTGGCAAAATGTTAAATTTGTAATAAATGATATCTTGTTTTACAAATGTGAAAAAGACTGTAACAGCTTCTAAATAATTTAACTCTCTCCTGAAATGCCAGAAACTTTCAATGTTCATCTCCTGTCGTATACTTCAAATGTAGACACCATTTACTATCATTACCATCATTACCTGTCAAGCCCCAACCCCAGTTGGAAAAGCAGGATGCTATAAGCCCAGTGGCTCTAACAGGGAAAATAGCCCAGTGAGGAAAGGAAACAAGGAAAAATAAAATATTTCAAGAACAGTAACAATATTAAAACAAATATTTCCTCCATAAAGTATAAAAGCTTTAACAAAACAAGGGGAAGATAAATGATATAGAATAGTGTGCCCTAGTATAACTAAGGGCAAGAGAACTCTAACCCAATACAGTGGAAGACCATGGTAAAGAGGCTCTGGCAGTACCGAAGCTAGGGAACAATAGTTTGCTTTGGGAGTATCCTTTTCATAGAACTGCTTTCCATGCTTAATGAGTCTTTTCTACCCTAACCAAGAGAAAAGTAGCTACTAAACAATCACATTGCAGTAGTTAGCCCTTTATTGGAAGAAGATATTGTTTGGTAATCTCAGTATTTTCAGGTGTGAGTTGTTTTCAGTAATTATCTTAAATTTTTATCGTAGCATTGCACATATCTTCATGATTAGAATTTTCTGACAGGGAATACGCATGTTTAGACACCAAAATCAAATTGATACCTGCTACACAAGCTAAGATATCACCAAAATTAGATTTGAAGCGCTTCCATGACGGGCATCCTGAAAACCCATTTTTTGTCAAGTTGCCCAATGCAGATTTTGGTAATTTTTTTTTTTTTTTTATGGAAAATACACACAGTAGTAAGTTGAATAAACTCAAAAAATCTTTTTAAGTAATTTATTTCAAACTTCATTCACAGTGTTAATGACCTGTATCCTTTCTAAACGTAATTGTTTTGTCCCTCATGATGAAACTTCTTAGGGCGTTGTGCTTAGCTTAATTCGGCGGCAGCAGTTCAGTAGCATCGAGCAGCGTGTACATGTGGCACCATAAAATCAGAGTACGGACACAGCCTGATTTTTTCTTCTAAATGGAGTCATTTCTTGCCTCTTATATTATGCTAGGTCTTCTCATTTCAGTTGTCATTCCACCAGCTTAGTCTCCCGTAGTGTATTGATATTTGTAATCGTATTTATATTTTTGTCCTCAACTGACCTTCGTTACCGCTAATGACCGGCAATGGAAGTTACTCTCCATAAATGCCAGCAATATGATGATTTTATCCTACTCTGAAAAGGTGTTGGGAGAAACGAGGGTAAAAATGTAGTGGACTTCGGAATAGTTGGTACATAGTCTGTCATTCAGGTTAACCCTCATGTCATTGTCATATTAAAGACCTTTTCTCCAATTAGAAAATAAAAGGTTGTTTTGATATTAGTATTTTCTACTAATCTATTTTACCTTTGGTTTGGAAGAAACGTAGATATTATATATATTCGCTAAATTGTAGACGGGGATAAGGTTATGATGTCTGAAATATATATACACACACACACACACACACACACACACACACATATATATATATATATATATATATATATATATATATGTTTGTGTGTATTATATATATATATATATATATATATATATATATATATATATATATATATATATATATGTATATATGCGTGCATGTTTATAAAGAGAGAGAGAGAGAGAGAGAGAGAGAGAGAGAGAGAGAGAGAGAGAGAGAGAGAGAGAGAGAGAGACTAATATATTTAATTGTTTACTAGGGACCTGATTGACATCTCTTATTTGTGTAACATTTTATCTTTCTTGAATTCGATTGAAGTTTGTCAATGACATTTTTGTTATTGAAAATTTAAAAGAAATGTACCAACAAATAAAAGGATACTTATTATGTATTTTTCTTTTCTTTTCTTTTTTGAGTAATCATCATTGGAAGATAATATTCTCATTGTAACTGAAACCCCTTTTTCTGTCATTTGTAACAGGGTATTTTTTTTTTTTTTTTGATTCGCCTTGCCAAAAATATAGAAATGGCCATAAATTGTAATTTTTAAATCATAAATATTTCATATAATTGTCGTTAATTACTACACCTTTGAGGATTTAGAAAATAAAAATTATAAGTGAGAAATTACGATGATTATTATATCTACTATTGATGATATTATTACCATTGTCATTTCTAATAATATTATTACCATTACTGTCTTTAATGATATTGAGATTATTATCTTTATCATTGTTATTATTTATACTATCGTTGTTTTTACTGTTATGATTGCTCTTGTTATTATAGAGAATAGTAATACCATCTTTACTACTATCCAAATTGTTATTAAGATAATAAGGAAAAATTGTGTGCTGTATTAGGTATAAGTGGATTATGTAATTTTGATAATGGTCCTAATGATATCAGGGCGAATTTTCTTGTATTTTGAAATGGTCAATTAATAATTAACCCATTAAAAGTGACGTTTAAACCTGTAGATTCAGAATGACCACCTCTTGTGAAGAGAAAGGAAACGTGATCAAATAGCAATAAGTGATTTTGGTTGGACATTAGACCCCAAATACGAATGTATAGTTTCCCTGTTCTCCATTAATCCAGAAATAGAAGCCAATTTTCAAACCCCATTTAGGATTTGGAGATATAATTAAGTTTTGATGACAATTCGATGGTAGATTTCGTAGGGAAATATTCGTTATGCTTCATGAATTTTGTTTGTGTCCAATCAAAACTATTATTAAAATTTTTGAGATTATTGAAATTATTATTATTGTAATAAATATTCAAATGATAATTAGTAATAATAATATAAAAAATTATTATCATTATTATTATTATTATTATTATTATTATTATTATTATTATTATTATTATTATTATTATTATGAACATTTATAAAATAATTATTAATTTTGAAATTATTGACCTCATCATTATTTACAAAATTATTATATTATCATTAAAATTATTCAAATTATTATTGTTCTTAAAATTGTTAAAAAAATATATATCGGAATTATTATTATTATTATTATTATTATTATTATTATTATTATTATTGTTATTGTTATTATCATTTTTATTATTGTTATTATTATTAATATTATTATTATTATTATTATTATTATCATTATTATTATTATTATTATTATTATTACTTTAACATGGAAAAGTAACCCATTGAGGAAAGGGAATAAGGAAATGAATACACTACAAGAGAAGTAATGAACAATTGAAATATAATCTTTTTAGAATAGTAACAATATTAGAATAGCTTTTCAAACATAAACTATGAAAACTTAAAAAAAAAAAAAAAAAGAGAAATGAGATAGAATACTGTACCTTCTAGCAAGAGAACTCTAGTGCAAGGCAGTGAAATACAATGGTACAAATGTTACTTTAACATTTGCTCAGTAATTGTTCTATTATCATTCATCTTGTGACTTTCTTTATTTTGTAATAAATCATATTGATCGCTAGGCTACCTATATTTTTATTTCATTTATATAGCTTTTTGCTTGTTTATTTATTTTCTCATAAGCTGAATACCATCTGCCTTTATAGCCTAGAGGACGATAAGTTCATTCAAAATTTATAACATATATATATATATATATATATATATATATATATATATATATATATATATATATATATATATATAGTGTATAGGTAGTAGGTTGGCCAGGCCACCAGCTGCCCGTTGAGATACTACCTGGCCAGACAGTAATGCATTGGATCCCTCTCTCTGGTTACGGCTTATTTTTTCTTTGCCTACACATACACAGAATAGTCTGGCCTATTCTTTACAGATTCTCGTCTTTCCTCATACACCTGACAACAATGAGATTACTAGACACTTCTGCACCCAAGGAGTTAATTACTGTACTGTAATTGTTCAGTGTACTTTCCTCTTGGTAAGGGTAGAAGAGACTCGTTAACTATGGTAAGCAGCTCTTCTAGTAGAAGGACACTCCAAAATTAAACCATTGTTCTCTAGTCTTGGGTAGTGCCATAGCCTCTGTATCATGGTCTTCCACTGTCTTGGGTTAGAGTTCTCTTGCTTGAGGGTACACTCGGGCACACTATTCTATCTTATTTTTTTTCTCTTCCTCTGGTTTTTTCGAAATGGTGTGTTGGGCAGGCTTCATAGAAGGGCCATGGATGCTTGATGGTTTATCAAGACGTTGTCTTTTCCTTATCTGATTCTTTTTCTTCTCAAAACCATCCTTACTGTCCTCTCTTCAGTTGAAGTGGCTATCATGGAAGGTATTTAGCCTTGCGTGGTGTATCGGCTCCTCCATGTTGACCAGTTTTTCCGACTTTTTACGATAGTCTATAGGTTTGATCAATCACTTTACTTATAATTCTGTACATATTGTTTTTGTTATAATTCTTGTTAATCTAATTTTTAAGAGTGATGTCTCTTTTTTATTATAGTTAATTCTTATGCTGTCTAGAGACATTGAGCGAAATCCGGGGCCAGTACGTCCTAGATTTCGTCAATGTCGTCTTATGTATTGTAATATTCGTGGTCTTCATGCAAATATTCAAGACCTTACAATTGCGTCCAGACAGTACAATATTCTTTTGTGCTCAGAAACTTTGGTTTCTAATATGAGGCACTCATCTGAGCTCCTTATAACTGGTTTTAAGAAGCCAATAATGCTGAAACGTGATGCCATCCCTAAGGCCATGGGAATGGCGGTGTATATTAGGACTGAGTACCCTGCTTCTCATAAGTCCTGCTATCAATGTGGATGTCATGAGATGTAGGTAATAAAAGTTTGTAGCAGGCATAACAGCTTTTATTTGTGTTCGATTTACCGGAATCCAGACATGGATGACTCTATCTTCGATTGTCGTCTTACCATTATGGCTAAGATACAAGATGATAGACAAGCTTCTTTTGTCTTTGTTGGTGATTTTAATGCTCACCATAGGTAGGGGTTAAGTTCTATCTCTCCTACCGATCGCCATGGCTTAAGAGCTTTTGACTTTGCCTCTGAATCAGGCTATGAGCAAATCATGAATGAAGTTACTCACAGGTCTGGTAATTGCTTGGACCTCGTATACACTGACTCCCCTGGCGTTATTACTTGTAAGGTTGGTTCCCAGTCGGGACTTCTGATCATGCCTTGATTTCATTAGTAGTGAAGACTGAGCAGCCTGTCCCTGATGTATCATACTCTTGTAAAATTTATATGAAATTCCAAGCAGAATGGAATGGGATTTTGCATGATCTTTTGTGCTTGAATTGGTCACAATTATATAGTAGCGTTGATCCTGTTGTCCCTTTAAATGAGAATCTAGTTAACATAATTGATAGGCGTATCCCTTCTCGTGTGCTATGGTACCGAGTGAAGGACAAACCATGGTTCAATGATGATTGTAGAAGTGCTTATTTGGAGAAGCAGGAGGCCTATCATCTTTGGAAGGGTAACAGATCAGATTTGACCTGGAATAACTATACTCAGCTTCGAGCTTTTGCTGAGAGAGTTTATGCCTCAACTGAAAAGGAATACAGTTTAACCATAAAAGAAACCATTTCTGTTACAACTCAGGAACATAAATGGTGGTCTACCCTTAAATCAGCACTCTTTGGTGTAGATGCAACTATTCCTCCATTACTTAAACCAGATGGCTCAGTCTCACACTTTTATATCTGTTTAATTTTCATTTAACATTACGTCAAGAAACTTGAATAATGTTTTTAATACACTGTATATGTTAGCTCATTTACGCGAACATAATCTTCTCCAAGACAAGACGAAGACTTTATAGTCTTAGAGTTCAGAGGTCTTCTCAACGTTTCCATAGTAGAATTTTCTCAGGAATTAAGAAATCCATTTATTTCAACCACAGTGGTAACTGTTCCTTTAGAAATTAACATTAAATAGGAGTGGGCATTCTCCGCGACAGCTCGCAATTTCGAACATATTTAAAACACGCCTCCAAATAATTATTTCATGTTAAGCTTACCTATCTATGATTCATTTGATGAGAATAATGTTAGATTGTTTTGCTTTTGCTACTTTCAGATAACCTGAGATGTTGTCAAAAGTTATTACGAACAAGTGAAAATCTGTAATTTTCTCTCTTTCAGATTTTCTACAAATAAAATATGGTGTGGGTAGGCTATTATTGCGGTCCATCTTTCTATTGTAGAAACCATTATCAGAACTTTTGCACTTAAAGATATAATTAAAACCCTCTCAGGTCTGGGATTATACATTTGATGGACTATACGTACAAGTGACTAATGGAATTTGCTGTATTTATTAACGTAGGTGCTTTCTAATCCATCAATTTCAAAATTAAACGAAACGTAAGCATTTCTTCCGGTTCAGCCTCTGCTACGTAAATTTAACATTAATCATAGATGAGACATGGCATTTGGAGTAGGATAAAAGTCAAGAACATGGCATGCCTTCTCCCGCCATATTTATACCAAAGTCTTTTTTTTTTCCATCACAGGATAAGAAAACAACGCCAACTTTCCCGATTCGCATTGTTTGTTTGTTGATCCAGAAGCAGCTGACTTTTTGCCACTACGGACCTTTGCACTAAAGCAATCATTAGATGTGGAGGGAATAGGAATACTGATGTGGGCCTCTGGTCTCTTTCTAGCAAACAGAAGCGAATATGAACTTCAATTTCATACAACTTATCCTTTTTATTTTTCTTCATTTATTGTCCATTCTAATTGGATGTTTAGGTGAAGATTACCAAAATAAAATGCTTTTTTTTTTTTTGGCGAAAACCTCATGAAAGAAAAGAGATGCGAGTCTTCTAAAGAAGTCGGTGACTAAGTAAGGACAATGGAAATTGCTCCAACTATCCAAGCTGTCAACTTGATAAAGGCATGCTTTTACGGTAAATCTCCAGAAGTGATATCTCATTGCATCATGTATCAATGAACAATATTTTAAAGTTGCAACAACGACAACACTTTCGTAAGTTGCATTATCTAACTTATAATGAATAAATGGTAATTATATTGCCTATAAATAATGAATAATGTCTTTTATTATTTTGAATCAATGTGCAATTAACTCCTAAAATGCCTACTTATATTGGTAAATATGTTTGTCAGTTTGAGAAGTATATTTCTTACGCAAAACGACTTTTCTTTGCCATATTAACAATTTTACATCCACCCCATTACGAAAATATTTCGCTCAAGAAATCCCTATTTTGGGGGGACATTTTATTTGACCAGTCATAGTACATAATCTATTAGAACAAGGAATCTATAACTTTTATATCCTATAGCTGAAGAAGAGAGTAGAAATCCTCTGACTTACAATGTGTCCATGGCGCTCAAGGGGTAAGAAATACAACATTTAACATCATTTGCATGACGTTAGAGTTATATATATATTCACAACATGAAATACTAATAAAATGGTCAATTCATCGTCTTTTTTTATGTTTGATTGACAAATCTACTGTAAACTACTGTAGGTCACAACCACTAGAAGTAACTGACACAAGTACATATTGCTCCAAGTTAATATGACTATTGACGAATGGAGGACCTAAGGGAAGAATTACCATAGGGCGTTATGCATGCCAGGATTTTTTAAAAACATTCATGCAACCTCTACTGTAAATCCTTAGGGGTCTATAAATACCTTTGTTGTTTGTAAATAAAGATAGTTATTTGGGAGCTTGTCTTGTTTTCATGCCCCCTTCATTTCCGTCACTTATCATTTATTCCCCCTCGAGAACCTTTAAGATATTCCTCGGTGACGCTAACACAGTCAAAAAATTCTCTGAAAGTTTCATTTATTCCTTATTGTAGTTTCATTGACTCATTATTTTTTTCCGTTAGATACAACGAGAACCAAATTTACGCAGTTATTTTGACAAAAATGTGAAATAATTATATTTTTGTTGTTGTTTAAGGCTCGATTTCATCGTTTTGAAAGGCGATTAAAAATTACCATGATCAGTTCGAGTTCTGTCTCTGAGAAGCGTATGTATGGAACTATGTATTTACTAACTTTCATCAGGCATAGTACATATCAAGTAAATGTGTACATATTTAAAAATAGTAAAAAGTCAATCTGAATTCAGTTTTACATACTAACAAATATGTGTATATGAATACATTATCTCGTATTTGTATATGAGCTATCAATGACTTTACACTAAGAATAGCTGATACAGAGTCCATGACCTAAAGCCTATTCCATTTCCTTAAAAAAATGCTTTTATAAATCTTTAAATATTTCCACTAACATTTTTTCGTATAAGACAAGATCCAATATTTCGTTATTAGTTGACTTATTATTTTTATCAAGCTATCGCTCTTAACAAGGGGTAACTACGAGGATACACTTACATTTTGTCCCAGAGATAACTTTCTTTTGAAAAAAATAAATTTTTATAAGCAATGTGTAAGTAGCTATGCTTCCAGGAGGGAGAATTTACAGCTGCAATGAATGTAAATGATTAGGTTGATTCATCATTGAACAATATTCGTATGAAATTCCTATTACTTTTTGGCATAGATTTAATCTTTGTTACGCTATATGGCGCTGTGATATTTTCTGAAATGTATTTATCCTCGAGAAATGTTCCAGTATTTCGTTCACATATGGCAAAATGTTTGCAGGACTTTAAAATTCATTTTTTTTAACAGACGCATAACTGCCCCAGGACCCATTACATACAAGCCATATACAAGAATTTCCTGGTGCTGGTCGAATTTTCTGAGGGGGAACATTCTACCTATTTCGAATATTCCAGAGAGTCGGGATTGTTGACGTACTGTATATTCCAAAATGTCAGCTTCAATTTCGAACAGTGTTTGTATCCCCTGGTGTCCTCTGACACCGTTCTCCACTGCTGTGATTTAACTAAACCTTCGATGGCTTTTAAACCTTAGAATTAGTTTCTAACGCTTCAGAAAAGCTTATGATTATTCAGACCTACAGCCGCAACTGAATTTTATTCTGCACTGGATATTCCTCTTTCAGATACAAATGCCTCTGAGTTGAGGATTTCACAGATCTCTCCTTCGCTTTTTAAAGTTTCCCATCTTCGTTTATTTGTTTTTAAATCTTCAAATTTGTATGCATTATCCATAAGGAACTGGTTCATTTAAGGGATATAACGTTGAAGTTCTCACTAGAACATCTAAGTTCTTTTCTTACAGAGGAGAATAATATCTTTTATCTTATCAATTTTCTATTCGTCATGTAAGTATCTAAAGTCTAGTTTTAAGTAACAAAAATTATTTTGTGACGACAATATTTTTCCTAGGACTACTAGCATCATGACCTTGACATAATCATAAGCAGGAAATAGTATTTTGTTATGTAGCTATTTTTATCAATCTTTCTTGCTTGAATATATGGCATTGAGTTATGTGCATGCAGGGGTCCATTTAAAAAGAACTTAAAGAAACGCATTAAATCTTGTTCAGCCCTGAAACAACAACCGCATTTTATGTATTTATTTTTTTCTGTCATACTTCATGGACTTCAAATGGTTAGATTTCCACGTAACAACTTTAAATGCGTAGTTTATTTCTAGAAAATGGGGAACTGAGACATGAATCTATAAAGATGAATATCTTTAATTTCGAGAAAGCAGTGCATTAACTTTGGATTAAATCAACATTAGTCGTGGCTTCTTAGATAGCTTCCTAAAAGTTATCCTTATATTATTCAGTTCTTTTCTGCGTTTTGTAAAATCTAAATAAATTTAAATTTCATATAAGGGAAAATAATCCATCCATATGTCAGCTGTTATTCCTTCGTGATTTCTGCAGATATTTGTTTATGTGAGTAACTGGGATACAATGCTTGAGGTGTTGCAAGATTCAAAATAAGGCCATAATTTTTATAATACGTTATATTCTATTCTAGAAGAGAGAGAGAGAGAGAGAGAGAGAGAGAGAGAGAGAGAGAGAGAGAGAGAGAGAGAGAGAGAGAGAGAGAGAGATCCACCCACCGGATGGTTGCTCTGTGATATAAGCAAGTCATATCAGGTGTGTTAAGACACCTGTCTCGTCTGATTAAAATTGTCGTTTTATAAAACTATTTTTTTTATGTATTTCCATATTTTTAGTTTGATTCTAAATGGTATGAGAAAACAATGTGTTTTTTAACACCAGCTTTTTATTAAACTTGATGATGAATAACAAGACTGATAGTCAGTTACTGAAATAAAAAAAATGCATTAAAAACGCCAGCTCTATATTTAGATAGTCTTCAAAATTATCCCTTTTTTAATGTTGTACACATATCTATCAGAGTAATAATGAACCACTATTAAAATGGTTCTTATGTCGATTTTCATTCGTGCAGTATATTTCAGATAATTAATTGCACACACAGACTCTTGTTGCAACAGAAAGGACAGGCTAATTTTCTTATATATCTAGGCACAGGCAACATTAAACAGCATCCGGCAGCCTATCTATCATTTATTCATCTACCTGGTGATGAAAATTTTGTTAGCTTAATGTAGTATTATTCTGTTTGGATACACATACTTTCACTTAACATTTATTAAAAGATCATCTACATACATACATACATGTCCGAGACAAAAATAAGCAGGAACATTGCAATTTGTAATTGCCCTTCATGACGAAGTAATTGGGCCTTAAAAAGCACAAAAATGATGAAGCTTTCAGATTCTCATCAAAACAAATGTGTAGTCTTAGCCTTCGTTGCTTCCAACAAAGCAAACGAAACAAAAATGAATAATAAAGAAAACCTCAAGAGAAATTTGTTCACTGGAGTCAGGATCACCAAGAAATTGGGTAGAGGATCTCCAGATAGAATAAAGGATATAACTTCCTTGGGTGGAAAAATGAAAGATTAACTAGGAAGTGTTGTTAAAGGGTTATTATTATTATTATTAATATTATTATTATTATTATTATTATTATTATTATCATTATTATTAGCTAAGCTACAACGCTAGTTGGAAACGCAAGATGATATAAGGCCAAGGGCTCCAACAAGGAAAAATAGCCCAGTGAGGAAAAGAAGAAGGAAATAGATAAACGATATGAGAAATAATGAGCAACTGAAATAAAATATTCTAAAAACAGTAACAACATCAAAACATATATTTCAAATGTAAACTATAAAAAAGACTTATGTCAGCCTGTTCAACATAAAAACATTTGCTGCAAGTTTGAACTTTTTAAGTTCTACTGATTCAACCACCCGATTAGGAAGATCATTCCACAAACTGGAATAAAACTTCTGGAATACTGTGTAGTATAGAGCCTCATGATGGAGAAGGTCTAACTATTAGAATTAACTGCATGCCTAATATTACGAACAGGATGGAACTGTCCGAGAAGATCTAAGTGTAAAGGATGATCAGAATGATGAAAAATCCTATGAAACCCGCATAACGAACTGACTGAACGACGGTGTCAGAGATTAATATATAGATCAGGAATAAGAAATTTAATAGACCGTAAGTTCCTGTCCAACAAATTAAGATGAGAATCAGCAGCTGAAGACCACACCGGAGAGCAATACTCGAAACAAGGTAGAAAGAAATAATTAAAACACTTCTTCAGAATAGATCGACATTTGAAAATTTGAAAATTCTCTCTCAGTAGTCAAATTTTTTATGCAGTGGAAGAAAACACAGACCTAATGTGTTTCTCAAAAGTACATTTTTTGTCGAGGAATCACACCAAAAATTTTAAAAGAGTCATACAGAGTTAAAGAAACCTTAACAATGCTGAGATCCGGATGTTGAAGAGCCACTGTGCTTGGCCATATTTACAATCAAATATTAAGTTTTGTTAGGATTCAATTTCATGCCCAGTGACTTGTACCAAGCGCTTATTTTAGCCAGATCTCTATAAAGGGATTCAGCAACCCCAGATCTACACCCAAGAGATGGAATTGATGTAAAGAGAGTAGTATCATCTGCATATGCAACAAGCTTGTTTTCTAGGCCAAACCACATGTCATGTGTATACAGTACGAAAAGTAATGGGTCAAGAACACTACCCAGAGGAACACCAGATATCACATTATTATTATTATTATTATTATTATTATTATTATTATTATTATTATTATTATTATTATTATTATTATTATTATTATTATTATTATTATTACTTGCTAAGTTATAAGCCAAGTTTGAAAAGTAGAATGCTATAAACCTAGGGGCTCCAACAGGGAAATAGCCCAGAGAGGAAAGGAAACAATGAAAAATTAAATATTTTAAGAACAGTAAGATTAAAATAAATGTCTCCTATATAAACTATAAAAACATTAACAAAACAAGAAGAGAAAAAATATAGAATAGTGTGCTCGAGTGTACCCTCAAACAAGAGAACTTTAACACAAGATATTGGAAGACCATGGTACAGATTCTACTATTCATGACTAGAGAACTATGGTTTGACTTTGGAGTGTCCTTCTCCTAGAAGAGCTGCTTACCATAGCTAAAGAGTTTCTTCTACCCTTACCAGGAGGAAAGTGGCCACTAAACAATGATAGTGCAGTAACCCCTTGGGGGAAGAAGAATTGTTTGGTAATCTCAATGTTGTCAGGTGTATGAGGACAGAGGAGAATATGCAAAGAATAGGCCAGACTATTCGCTGTATGTGTGGGCAAAGGGAAAATGAACCGTAACCAAAGAGAAGAATCCAATGTAGTACTGTCTGGCCAGCCAAAGGACCTCATAACGCTCTACCGGTAGTATTTCAATGGGTGCCTGGTACCCTGGCCAACCTATGGGTTCCATCAACAGCTACTCTCTGTATGCTAAGAAACGACCTACCCACTACCAACTGTTTTGAGTTTGAAAACAAGGGCCTCATGATTAGCTCGATCAAAGGCAGCACTAGAATCATGGCAAATCATACAAACTTCCTGACCAAAATCCAGGATTTCTGTACAGCATTGGAGATTTTAAAAAGGGTATCACATGCTTCAAGGCCTTTACGAAAACCAAATTGCAAACCAGGGAACAGATGATTACCTTCAGCAAACCTATTAAGATGTTTTGCCAAAAGACGTTTCAAAACTTTATATAAAATGAGAGTTGTGGGAATTGGGCGGTAATCAGTTAAACTTGAGCTATCACAAATACAATTACTTTGTGCTAACTTGCGCAAAATAACGGATAACTTTGGAGCTATTGGATATGGTATTGGTTATCCAAAATGGAATGGCCCCTTCATACATACCTGGAATAATATCCCTTCATTAGACTGTTCTACATCTCATCCAATGTCAACGATTCTTCTTGTTGAGGTTTAATGATATGTTGGTATTCTTAAAATACATTTAATGTGCAAACGGCTTACATTGCTGCTTAGCTCCCTGTGTCTTGGCTAAAAAACTTGTGACTCTCGAGTGAGAATATGTAAACAAAACTCGTACACATACATACAAAAAAAAGTGAGCATCGCTCTCAAAAAGATCGAATCCTACTGCAACACAAAAGTAAGAAGAATCACATCCTAACTTTAGGACAATCAATTAACGATCAAATCCTTCAAAACATACGCTACTACACTTATAAACTATGTTGAAACACGTTCTAAATATGCAATACTTTGCAACGTTACTCTTAATACTGGTAGCGCATATAGTATTACAGTACAAAATACATGACAGGAGCTACGAAATCGACAGTCTATAAAAAAAAGGAAAAATACAATTGGGGTCTACACCTCTATAAGCATCAAGGTCCAGTAAGAGAGCTTTAATTTCACGAGATCGAAAAGCTAAACTAGTGAGTAGCTTTAAGGAAACAGGAATGAGAAAGCTCAAGTTACTCATTAGTCTGTTTACTGTCAAACACACTAGCTAAAAACGTTACCTTTTCTTTTGGGCCGTTCAAGTAAAGGAGTAACTGTTTCATCTATACCAAAGAGTGTAGATTTAAGGGTAGATCACACTTTGTTCCTGACTTGTACCAGAAAGGGTTTCTTTTTTGGTTAAATTGTATTCCTTTTCAGTTGAAGCATAAACTCTCCGAGCAAAAGCTCTAAGCTGAGTATAGTTATACCAGGTCAAATCTGATCTGTTACCCTTCCAAAGATCATAGGCCTCCTACTTCTTCACATAAGCACGTCTACAATCCTCATTGAACCATGGTTTGTCCTTCACTCGGTACCTTAGCACACGAGAACGAGAAGGGATACGGCTATCAATTATGTTGACTAGATTGTCACTCAAAGGGACAACAAGATCAACACTACTATACAA
>NC_090744.1:90374512-90389512 GCF_036898095.1 Palaemon carinicauda
GACAAAAATGCCCATATTGCCATTTGCTTACTATGTGAATTCTGTAATATTGTTAATTTCTCTCATTTTTGGGCTTTATCCATATGCATTACTTTTGTGCTTGTACAAAATATGGCTCTGGAAATTATGTGGGAATGGTCTGCAATGCTTGTGAGTGAGCTTAAAAGGTAAGTTATAAGAAACATGACACATATTGCCATATAGCATATTTTTCTTCAAGTGCTAATTCTGTTCATTTTTCAGATCATGGTACGACGTCATCATGCTCAAAGGGTTGATCAATCAACTAACTACTATGGGAGCTAGAGAGTAATGTTTATGATAACTTCGAAGTTGAAGACATCTCTGACAATAAGTATGAGAGGGGGAAAGGGGGGAAGACAGGGCTAGTGTATCTGTTCCTGTTGTTGTTTTACCACCATCACTCTTGCAATCCACTTCACGTGACCCTTAAAGCCTAGACCCCAGAGAAGAAGAGGAGCAGGAAGAGGAGGCGAAACTCCATCAAGCTCGGTGAGCGCCGAAGACATATTGACCAAGAAATGATTCTAGGTTACGATGAAACAGATAGACAGAGATTGTAATCCCTCTCTCCCCATAATTATGTTTATCCACTAGATAGAATCGGGAGGTTCAACTTCTGCTACTATAAGGTGGGGGGAGTGTCTGACATTTTCTCTTTGTTCTTGGGTGATGGAATCCATAGCGGGATTGTCTAACATTCCAATGCTTGCCTTGCCCTTCTGAGAGTGAAATACCACCGAAAGGGCAACGTTGCCCTCAAGAAGGACACGGGGTTGAGGGAACTAAAGGCCTTCATTGGAATTTTCATAATGTTCGCAACGAGTAGTGACAACCATAGAGTAGCATGCAATATGTGGGGTTTCGGTGTATTGGTGTACGATGAATGAGCATTGAGAGACGAAGTTCCTCCTCTATTTCTTAAAACGACTTTAGAATTATAAACCAAATTTTCCAACTTTCCCTATTTCTTTAATTTGACCAAATCACCTTCTAACAGTGAAGAGGAGTAATTCTGTGTTCTGGTCCTCAGGATAATTTTGATAAATAGAATTATTCATGAAGAAACTTAAAAAAAAATTGGCATTGTTCGTTTGACTTTAAAAACAAATTGATTAAATAATCACCATTGGAGGATATTGATGTCACCCTATAACTCCTTATCCCCATAACTTCTATTCGGTCGTCATTAAGAATTTATCGAATTCTTAGTCTTAAGAATTCTGGCGATAAAGAATCAAGAAGTAGGGCTTACTTTGATATATAATAGATTAAGATCTTATACCTGCAGTCGTTGTTAGGCCACGTAATACTTGATTTAGTTAACGTCTCAGAAAGACAAAACCTTATTTACCGAGAGATAGTTGGTCCAGATATAAATTCTATCTTTAATGGAACATTAGGCTTTCAGTAAGCTGTTTATTAATTTTATTTTTTAGTACTTTGTATCTTCAAGTTCATACTAGTTCATGCTAGTTGCTTTCGTAAAAAAGGTTATACCAAATCTTAGAATGTTGACTCGCGTATCTAAGTTATGCTTATCTGATAAAAAATTATTTTTTTTTAGATCAAATGGTTTTTGCTCTCCTGTGGGTCTTCGCTGACATGTAAACCTTATCCCGTTGCTTCTCCACTCTTGCAAGCAGTATATGGAGATGCTGCCCGGCCATCCATGTAGGTCACTATTCTAGTATCATAATTACTTATAATTTATATCAAACCCCTCGAATAGCCATTGCTTTGCCGTGACTAGCCTCGCTCGCAAATAAACATTGTTTCATTGCTCCTCTGTTCTGGCAAACAGTGCATGGATGTGCTGCACACGCCATCCATATGGATCACAATTAAAGTATGATGATTATTTATAATTTACATCACGTCCCTCAAATGGTGTTTGCCTCCCATAGTTTGCTTCACTAACAAATAAACATTGTTTCATTGCTACTCTGTTTTGGTAAGCGATACAGGGATGAGTTGCGCACACCAGCCATGTAGGCCATTATTTCAGAGACACTTTTTACTTTTAGAAGAGCAACAATAACTATAGATGAGTATATTTCGAATATAACTAATTACATAAATAAATAAAATCACACTAAATATCGATATAGATTGAACTTCCTTCATTGAGACAGCTTGTCACGCATATGGCACAGAACGCCGAGCATTGACAAGTTTCGCATAGTTTATCCATTGCATCAACCTGCATGGAAAAGAGGTATGGGCATCAAAATTTCAAGCTTTATATTCTAATCTGAAGTCTTTAGAAACACATCAATCTAGATTAGCTAGTCAATGCAAATGGGTAGAGCTACAAAACTTGAAAAGCAAAGATTGGATGGATTTTGAGATTTGCATTACATTACCAGAAAACTGCAATAATGCCAAAAAAATTGTATTTGAGGTTCTCTTGATTTTCCAATCTACTTGACCTTATATTTTCAAGCATGAATATTAAAAAAAGAGAATTAAGAAGTACCTTGAACAATATGAGCTTACGGTCTTGCCTAAAACAGAAAACTACCTCCTACTCTCCAAACATTGAACAGCTCTCCAAGGAATACCAGGAACATATTTGACATCAATCAACTTTATTTATATAAATTAAGGAGATAATTATATTTTACTTTCTATTAATTAATTTCCTTTTTAAGTCTTCAAAATTTCATGTAATTTCCATTAATGTAATGTTGTTTTTCTTTTGCAATCATGTGATTTCCATAAATATCACTGCATCTATTAATAATAATATAGTTACTATTCTCTCAATATGAAAAGAAAAACAAAAGTTCGTAGATAATTTTAAATATATAAAATTAAATGATTTTGTTTATAATAATGTACTCCCCCCTTGAATTGTGAGGTATGGTCGTATAACTTCTATGAATATAACATATCCATGGTTCTATGTATTTTGTGCTGTCTATAATCATCTTTTATACGACCGGTAATAAGTCTAACAAAGAATAGTACATGGAAGAATATATCATGTACTTTGCTTTGTAAATGTTAGTTTATCAAATAATAGAATTCTAATCAATTTTTGAAGAAGTCCTCTTTAACTACTGTATATTGTTATTTATGATGTACTGCATATTTGGATTTTATGTCGTTTTCTAATAGTACTGTATTTTCATGATTCTCTAAATAAATATATCTTCTAACTTCAAGGGTTGGTGACCCCTGATCTGTGGCTTTTAAAGGTGAGGTAGTTTTTTATAGTTTGGTTGGTTAAATCTGATTAAAATTTTTTGTTTTGTGTTATATGCGACATGTAGCATGCCCTATACTGGTCCTTCCATTTGTTTAAAACCTACGAAATTTATAAATTTTTATTACAATATTTAGCCATAAGTAAGTTATGCTGATTTTTATTTCATTAAACAATCTAAATTATCCTAAACTGAAAAGTTTTAAATTTGAACTATCATTCCATTTTGAATATGCAATAATTCTTTGACCAATTGACTGAATTATATTTGCCTTTGAAACGCTGTTTATACATCTGCATTAAGGGACAAAGATGGGAAGGGAAGGGAAGTGCTAATGGAATAAAGAATGAATACACAGAGGATTGCTGAACCAACGCTCTTAAAAGAATTCCTTTGTATAACTATGGATGGCAAATGGAAGGTAGAAGCTAAGATGTATACGTGAAATCAAAAGAATTTGAATGTTGAGAAACGTATGAAGATTAGTGTTAATGAAAGATAAGTCGAAGAGGCTTCAGTGGTGTGAGTAGGTAAAGAGAACTTATACGACTGATTATTGCAGGTTCAAAATCTTTCACGAGAATACTAAACTGAATATCTGAATCTTCCCGTCTCATTTCTAACCTTTTCTTCCGCTGTCTGTCTATCAATGTCATTTCTAAAACATGATATGCTTGGAAAACCGGGAACAGATGACATTGTTCAGTAAATCTCTTTACAATTTGAAAAATATATATCACAAAAGCAGAGGAACACTCAAACATCTGGGAATTATTACAAAAGGAATAGGTGAGATTGAGGTTTTTTTTTTTTTTTGGCCTCATTAGATTTGGGAATAAAGCTCTTAGAAGAATATTGGAAATTAAATGGACGGAGAGGATTAGAAAAGAAAACTATAATAGAGATTACTCGAATGCCATATTTGGATGAGATTATGGTGAGGGTAGATAAAAATGGCTTGTGCATGCTCTTCGCACTCCCCAAGGGAGATTAGTTCACAAAACGTTTAACTAGGTTCCACAAAGCACTAAAATAATTGAAAGACTCAGGCCTACATGGCTAAGAAATATAGAGTAAAGTGGCAGATGATGAGTGGAGAAGTATTGAATTAAAAGGTCAAGATAGAGACACCTGGCGAAATCTAACCGAAGCCCTTTGCGTCAATAGGCATAGGGGGAGATGAAGATGATGATGATGTATATTAGCACCATTATTTGGAGGAATCATATTAAGACGGTACTTGGATTCTTGCCATGCTCGCTGTAGAAACATGTTTGCCATTATTGCTATAGAAACAAGTCCAGGGGAGTGATATCTGATGAGTGGTTGGCCAGGTGATTGGGCCCTCCTTTCAAATCCACCATTCTGAAAATGTTTGATGTAAGAACCCACAAACATTATTCCACAACATATCGTATTAGTTTGTTTCCATAACTTTTTAATCTTACTGGATAATGATGGCTAGCTGAAGGGCATCTAGTTGCAGTACTACATATTCAGTCAAGAGGTTAAGGTAAGCGTCTGCAACACTCCATGTCTCTTTGGAGTAAAATGGACCAATAACTTGATAGGAAATAATCTCACCCCTCAAATTCACCTTCGGACTATCTCGTGAAGCTCGCTAGCCACAGAGAAATGTTTTTATATCCACATTCTCACATTACGTATGTTCATTTTCCTGAAAAAAAAAAGATTGAATTATCACTATAAGAAACTCGGTTGAGGAACTTCTATCCTCAGAAATTCGCCCTAGCATAAGAACTGCTAGCTTTTATCTTCTTGAGTTTTCATTAGCTCAAGTGCCTGTACAAGCAACACTTTGTACCGTAAGAGTAAAATTGCATATTCTGGTGTAGAGCTTTGTGCACTGTTAAGCATGGTATCTATATGTGTCTGGCTGTAATACACACGGCTTTGTAGGAAAGCGATCAAAGGCTTATCTTACTCGACTGATATTTTCCTCAGATGTTCTTGGATGTCCGCTCCTGCATTTATTCAAAAGTGTCCCTGTCTCCATGAATTGACAGATATAGCAGTGGATCTCTTTCACTACTTAATTCTGTAGCTTAGCTGAATCTGTGTATGTGGCTTTGTTTCAATAAACCTTGACATATTGTTCCCTTTCTTGAAGAGTAGCTCTTTTAGGGCTTCATTCAACATTATCTCTTTCATCAAAAGTGTATCTGAAATACTTAAATGCAATGTTATTATATATTTTGATAGCTTCTGAGTATTTTGAACATGTGTGATTAAGATATTTCCTCAATGGGTTTTGTAATATACTTATTAAATTGTAAGGGTACGTTATGGACACATGGCATATTCTTTTTACATATATAACATTAGTTTATTTACATAACTTGTCATTTGAAATTATTTTTAGATATGTTTCTTTTTATTCTTCTTTGACACTGGAAAGTTTTCCAATAAGTTTAGGATTTGGTAAATTTAATATATATGAATGCTTATATATAACTATCTATATTTTCAATAATCTATCTCCCAAACTTGGCCTGACTGTATCTCAACTTGTCTGAAGCAAATGATGATCACATAATTACACCATGTTTACCTCTCATTACATCCTAGAGCTTCCATTTAATATTTTCTAATAATTAATCTAAAATAATTCTCCTTCTTTTTTTGTAAATCAAGCACTTCCAACAACCAAACAACTTCCAAACACATTGATACAAAGCACTCTTCATTCACTATTACTTCAGAAATGTTGTAACTGCCACTTCTTCATCTCATGATAACCAGCCTTTCAATTTCTTCAAACCTGAGCAGCTGAAGATGAAAAAAAACCCAACATCAAAACAGAAACTTCCTTGATCAGAGAGAGAGAGAGAGAGAGAGAGAGAGAGAGAGAGAGAGAGAGAGAGAGAGAGAGAGAGAGAGAGAGAAGTTTTTTATCCAGTACTTGGAAGATTCAATTGTGTAAGTTCAGCTTAGTAAAATTAAAAGTACGAGTATTTGATCAGATGGTCCTACCAGTATTAACTTATGCATCAGAAACTTGGAGCCATAAGGAAGCCTTAGAACATAAGCTAGTTACAACTCAAAAAAACAGTGGAAAGAATAATGGTGAAAATAACACCAAGAGACAGGAAAAGAGCAACATGGATACAAGAGCAAACTAAAGTAGATGATATAGCAAAATAAAAAGATGGACAAGGGCCGAACATATAGTGAGAATTACAGATAATAGATGGACATTAAAAACAACAGAATGGGTCCTTAGAGACTGCAAAAGAAGTAGGAGAAGGAAGAGAAGACGATGGATTGACGAGCTAAGAAAAGCTGTGTCTATAGACTAGCCTAGAAAGACCATAAAAAGACATGAATTGAAAGTATGTCTAAGGCATTTGTCCTGTTCTAAACTAGTAATGGCTAATGATGGTGACCAAACATATATATATATATATATATATATATATATATATATATATATATATATATATATATATACATATATATATATATATATATATATATATATATATATATAAATTTGTGTGTTACATAATTTCTAGTTGTTTTAAGTATCAAAAAATAAATTTCTGTAAATGCATTTTTTTTTTTTTTTTTTACAAAATATCACTTTGTGCAATAAAGTAGTGTCAAACAGGTTTTACTTTACATATTATATGTACGTTAAATCTACACATGCCTGTACTAATTCTGGAGAATCTCAATACTAGTGCAATAAATTCAAGAAATTTAAAAGAAGCTTAGTTGCTCCTTTCAGACAAGAGCACTGGTCCATATTATACAGTTGGTTTCGATCAATAGATTAATACACCTAAAAAAACGTTACCATCAGGTTATGTAAAAGTTTAGGCTTAGTTATAGAGTGAGTGACATAAACATCGATTTTAGAGACATCTTAACATTTCTAAAACAATTCTCACAATAAATAGTAGCATTAATCACTTTAGTAACCATAAGCAATTCAAGGTAAAAAGGGTACTAGACTTAACACTAATAGGTATAGACAGATCTAACCGAGGGACAGAAACATCGATTAAAGAGACTTCTAAACACTTGGAAAACAATTCTCACAAAAAAGGTTTCACTAATCACTTTAGCAGCCATCAGCAATTCAGTAGTTAAACACAATAGTTAATTATCGATATCAGAGACACACTAGAGAAGAATAGAGAACAGTAACTGGAACTTAACTTATGGGTAGTCGGTTGGCAAGGGCACCATCCAACCGTTGAGATACTACCGCTAGATAGTTATTGGGTCCTTTGACTCGGATGCTGCTATGACTGTTTCTTTGGTGACATAATTCTATAATAGTAATTGAAAAATTGATTATATCTTCTTAGAATGGTGTAACCTATCATTCTCACGTTATTTGATACCATCTACACTGTAATTCATTTACATTTTTAGGAACGAAAAGGTTTGATCATGTTGAACGGGTGCTACGAATATGGGAATTTAAAAAAACAGTTATCTCTTAAGTTCAACGTTCCTGGGGTTTAGAGGGGACAGGCCCCAGGCCATCACAAAAATAGGTCTTTATTTACACTTTCAAAAACAAGATTGAAATTAACATGGATTAGCACCATCATTCTACTGAGTTGTAATATGGAACTTGAGAAAAAAAAAATCAGGGGCTCACATTTATGAAGGGTTCTTTTGGGAGTTCAATCTATTGGATAACATTATAATAATGCGAAGAAAATCTCCGCGGACAATGATAGACGCAAAGATATCAAGTTTATGGAATAATTCTTTATTTTCTTTGACCTTTTGAACAGGAAACTTCCACCACCTGGAGTCAAGCCTTCGGGCAGCTCTATGCTTTCCATCAACGCGCTCTATCTAAAATTGAAGGTTAACATTAAGTGTTGCCTGAGAAATAACCGAAGCTTGTTCTCTGGGTTCACCCAGAGAACAAGGTTGAAAGTCATACTGGTGAGTGACCTTACATACCTTATCCAAAATACATGACTTAAGAAAACATGTTCAGGTAGGGTCAAAAATAGGTTATAATTACATTTCAGAGAACAATGGTGCATTTCATGTTACATATATTATTTGCATCCCTAATTTGAAATAATTAGCTTAAGAAACAATATTTTCAGGGGTTTACATATAATGTTTTTTTTTTTTGGAGGGTTCAATATGATTTCGAATACACTTCCGAGAACAAGGTTGAGACTCCAATGATGAGTAAGCTTGCATATCTTATCCAAAATACATCACTCAAAAAAATATATTCCCCGGTATTTTATTTAAGGAGGGGTAGTTATGTTGTCAATCGGCCTAAAACTGATTATGTTAGGATCTTGGAGAACTATCTTATAAATCTCTTTGATCATATTTTTTGTATTCATAATGAAAATAAACAACTTAAGAAGCAAGGTGTTTTAATATTTGAAAGGTTCTTGTTTAGGGCCCAAATGCATATCAGTTAAGGCTGTTACGAAAGAGCCACTCCCAGATCCACTAACTATTGAAGCTGTGATCCATGGTAAGGGAGAATGTCCTAAACTTGTCAAGAGTTTCTTTCAGACACTAATTGGATGACCTAGAACCATACAATCTTCCAACTCAATAACGCGACACTCTGATTCCTTGAGCCAGGGCATACTCTTTTTGGTGAAGAATGGTAACCTGAAATAGTTCTAAACCGAATGGGACCCTCTCTTAACTATCATGCTGTTGAAAAAATTGAGACCAATCTTGCCTATACTATTTTAGACAGACACCTAAATTGTCCTACTGGTACGGTTTCAGAGGTACTATGTGGACTGGCCTTTGACAATTATGATGAGTTAATACACACACTATTAGGATCCGTCACCTTGCATGACGCAATGGGGATATTATATCAGACACAAAGCAGGTGTTCCCCTCCAGAACCCTCCCCACAAAGAGGTAGGCAGGATGAAGATAAATCTAAAGCAGACATATCCCTGCCAAAGATGGAAGGTAAGGAAAGTTGGAGGAAATTAAATGTCCTAGATAAAGACCTGCCACCCTACAGGAAAAAGCCATGTATTAAATGACCTCACCTATGACAATAAGGAATTCCGCAACAACGAGGATCTCTTAGTGCCATCAAGAAAACTGGACATTTTATGGATAGTGATGCATGCTCAGAGAATGGAAGGTATTCCAATATGGAATGGGTTCAATGGTCAAACTTAAATAGATCATCTTACAAAACAATCAATCCTCTACATGCCTAACAACGGACAATCCTCTACACGAAATGGTGTTGTGGAGAATTTTTATTACTCAAAAATGTGCAGAGGAATGTGGGCAGCCATATCGTGTGGTGACATATGATCTGGACGTTGCCAAAAGGGCCATAAAGTTACAGAAGACTGAGCAACCAAAGTTTGACAACATATTCATTATGTGTGGAGTGTTTCATGCACAGGTGTGCCTATTTTGAGCCATTGGAAAGATCATTAAGGAGTCTGGAATGCCGAAACTATCAGGTAGAGCTGAAGCCCTCAAATCAGGTTCGCTAAAAGATTTCTTGGTGTGCACAAATTTCCATCGATGCAAAAGCTTGCCTTTCAGATATTGCATTTCCGTGATTTTTGCAGGGGGTGCCAAGAGAAATTCGACTTTCTTAGTGATATCCCAAAATCCTCGGCATAAGACAACAGTGAGCGTAGGAGTCAGCTCTGGTGCCACTTCAGAATTCAACATTCTCTTTGAAGACTATATTCGTTACTCTCAGTCAACATTGGATGGAACCCATGGCCCAAATGCAAGATTTTACATGCAATGCATAAATAGAATCAACCTGTACCACACAATTGACAGCATTCAGAGAGTGTGATGTCAACCTTTACACATGGGCACTTAATCAGGCAATTGACATCTTTTTCGGGACCAATCGACCAAATTATACCAGGTGGATGTCAAAACATCAACTTGATCTGATGAATATACCTTCCACACATCCAGGCCTAAAAGAAATGCTGATTGCTGGACTTTTCAGTATCCGGAAAACAGAAAATCAATTCAGCAGAATTCCAGCCAGTAGATTTGATTATTGAACAAACTATTAATGCAGATACTGCTTCAAGGATGACAGACTACATAGATTCCACCAACAAATTCACTGCCCGTCTCCGATGGTGTGCTACTGACAGTGCCAGATCTGGTTTCATAAGTTCATTCCTTGAAATGGGTGGAATGAATAAAGCTGGTGATATGCAGGGAGAGGTAACACCAAGCACATGCCAACAAGGACCTCAGAAAATAACTAAAGACGATTGACAAAGACTTCACTGTAAAATTAGACTTTCTTGTTAATATTCAGAGAGGAAAATGAGCTGCTGATTAAATCTCTGAGTCATTATTTAACACTGAGAGAAAATGTAGAGAAAAACATGATAAATTTGTTTTAGAATGTGTGGAAAATGCTGAAAGATTCGAGAAGCCCATCTCCCAAAATTATTTTAGAGCATTTGGAGACCAAGGTTCAAGAAACAAGAAGCAAGCAATCCACTTGTGATGGAACTCAGGTGCAATAGAGACCTCTTTGGACGGATTACCATCACCGCTGCAAAAAGGAAAGTAGACCTGGAATACCTCCTCCAGTATCTTCTCACTCCTGTACCTCTCACTATGTGCTAGGCGGATGGCACTATGGTGTCTATTGTGCATGGGAAGAAGGCCGGCCTTTTCAGAGTCCTTAAGAACAGAGTAAACGTTTATGGTTCCCCAATGAATAGGAAATCAACCATAATTGATTGTAGCTTCCTCCTTCACTATCTTCCAACAAATCTACCCACAACATGTGGTGGACTTTCACAAGCTTTCCTGAAGATAATCCTGAATCAGCCTTCAAAACAGGTAGACATTATCTTTGATACATATGAAGAACCTTCTATTAAGAATATTAATCGTGAGTGTCGTGGAGTGAAGGACACCATTTATTTCATCAGTGCAGTAGAACAAATTCGTTTACACAAAAGCTCTAAAATCTCAATCCTTCAAACAAAATCTACCTCGCTTTTTGTGAAAGATTGAGCAGAAAAGCAGCATTTTACAGAGCTGAATTGTGGGGAGCTCTAGGTTTGTGTAGCTTTGTTGAAGTTACACCAGTAACTCACTTGGATTATAATCATCCAGAGGCAGGCACAAGAATCTGCCTTCAAGCAATTGATTCTTATATCAATCTCCAGCACCCAGGTGACATAGTTTAGTTGTGAGGTCCTCAGATACTGTTGTTGCTGTTATTCTCGTACATCATTGTCATCGTATGAAAACCATTGTGGTGATGGACACTGGTACTAAAGGTCAAGGCAACAGGTGCTATGTCAATATTTTGGCCATAGCCAGGAAAATTGGGTCCAAAGTTTGTGAAACTATACCAGGTTTTCATACTTTCCCTTGATGCGATTACAACTCATCCTTCATTATGAAAGGAAAGAAGCGTTGTCTATTAATTGCTGAAGACAGTCAATTCTACCTTGGTGCTCTCTCTCTGCATTGGGTGAAGTAGATAAACCAACAGGCAAACTTCTTGAAGAGTTTACTGCCAGGATATATGGTGCAAAGAAGGTATTGCCGCTGACAAGCACACATTCCTATGTTTTGAGAAGTCGTTTGCACCACAGAAGGGCGAGGGGCTGTTTGCAAGTCTGAAGTGTGTAGATGCAAGCAGTATTCCACCCTATGAAAATGTCATCTAGCAGAAGATATATCGCAGCAACTTTGTGGCAATGCCATGGCATGCAGTATATGACAAGATGATCCCAGAGAACCCTTAAAAGGATGGGAACTCTTGGACAATGCCTATCAAATTATGTGGAACACCGGACCTCAGATGCCAGAATCTGTTCTCCCTGTCTCTGCTTATCCAACCAGTAACGACAGAGATGCTGAGACTCAAGAGCCCTGATTAGACTCAGATTTCGATGACAGTGAGAGTGATACGCATGTATGCAGAGAAAAATGTAATTAAAACCCTATTGAACCCTCCAAAAGAACCCTTCATAAATATGAACCCTTGAATTTTTTTTTTCTCAAGTTGAATATTACAACTCAGTAGCATGATGGTGCTGATCCATATTAATTTCAATCTTGTTCTTCAAAGTGTGAATAAAGGCCTAATTTTGGGAGGGTCTGGGGCATGCCTCGTCTCAACCCCATTAATGTTAAACTGAAGAATTTTTTTTTTTATTTCACATATCAGTAGCAGCCGTTGAACATGATCAAACCTTTCGTTCCCAAAAGTGTAAATAAACTCCATTGGAATCCCTGACTATAATCGCTATTGCATTCCATGTCAAAAACTCGTTGAATGTAAACAGCTCCATTATTATTCTGCTCTCCTATTATCTATCTCTAAGCCAGTGTCGTCCTTATCAACCATTGAATAAAAACATACAATTGTCACCTGTGTTGTCTCTAAATAAAGTTAGTCTATATCAATTCTTCCTCCATTCTCGGCACGTTCATGACTGGCCGAGTGTCCAGAATGCCCAGCCCACCTCCTAGCTTTCACACAACCACATTATTAATTTAAAAGCTGCTAAAGAACTTACATATAACGATGATATTGCTGAAATATATATAAATGAGATAATAGTGAAAAACTGCTCAACAACAGCCCAGATAGATACAAAACTAGATGAAGTTTTGGTAAACAATATTTTTTGAAATGTAGATTTAATGTAATTTGCTTTTTTTCTGTTGAAGGTCATAACACAGGACCCTTTGTATTCTAAATGTATTTCTGATTTATTAAAACTTGAGTAGGTGTACTAATAACACGAAAACGCTTGGCCCATTGTTTGTTTCCTTTTTCCAACCGGCATGCTGTTATCTTGAGTTATCGTACATTTCAGTGATTTTTTTATAATACTGTACCACCTGTGTGTCACACTATCGTACATAGTAACGACATTTCTCTTTTATGTAAATATTATTGTTTGTATCTTTGCTCTCCCCTCGCACTGACAGCAACTTGTATTAACCTGTCTGCCTACTTCGTTGTTAACTGTTAACAGAACTGGTTGCGAGTTTGTCAAGAAATAGCATGTTTGTATTTTGTGACCTTCTTACCGGGACCTAGTGTGTATATGTACTCGATGTGTCTGTAATAAAGTTACTCAGTTGTATTCATCTCACCTTTGACTCACAACCTACTCTTGGTCCGGAGATTGACTCGCTCCTCCCGCCTTCCAACCCCCCTCTCACTGTTACTATAGCGGACTTCACGTAGGTTGGCGCCGCCCCATTCAGACATTCATCGTTCCCCAGCAGGGAGGTGTTTGCTTGGTTTCAGCGTGCAGAAGTCCAGTTCCGCATCAGGGCCTGACTAGCTCAACCACCAAAGCAGATTATGTTCTCACAGCAATATCTGAGGACACCTTCCCGGAAATCTTCATCTGGCTTTGTGAACAAGTCGACACCCCAATAGTGTATGACACCCTCAAAACATACCTTCTGCAGCAGTACTCGCCGTCACCAGCTGCCCGTATAGCAAAGCTTTTTCAACTTTCTGAACAACCGTTGGGGGACCAAAGGGCTTCGCTCGCCCTCAGGGAAATGACCAGTATCGCTTCCCTGTAACCTGCCGCAGACGGCTCTTCTCGTGAGGTGAACCTACTTCGTGCCCTTTGGATACGCCATTTACCCAAACCTGTACGCGCTACCATACCCGATGTCGATAGTTTATCCATAAAAGACTTGATGACCAAAGCCAACACTAATATGGACAGCCACTTCAAGACCTCCATCAATGCCTCCACTCCTGACGAAGAGGACACTTACTCAACTTCAATCAAAGCTGACGTGAATGCCGTAGAACACACACGCCTACCCTGTGACGTGCTGGAGCGGCGATAAAGCTACCCATCACTCACCACTCACTCGCGCCACAACCAACGACTTCTACAGCCACTTACTGCCACCCATCGGCTGCATTTTTGCTACTACCATCCAGATTCGGGCTGCCGCGAAGAAATGTGCCAAGGATTGTCAGTGGTCAAAAAAAGTGCAAGTAGGCCATCGTTCGTGGCGGTCGCCTCCCGTGTTACTAATCTTTTCTTTTTACATGATGCAGGAACGGTCGTGCAAATTTTGGTAGACACGGGTGCTTGTCGTTCTCTTTTGCCAAGGGAACTGGGATACCCACCTACGGTTATGAGAACCTCACATTATTGTTTGGAAACAGCAATTTTAATTGAAAGTTTCTCGTGGCTGACATCATATTGCCAATCTTCGGTACAGATTTCCTCTCTCATTTCCACCTTCTGGTCGATGTCGCCCAACGACGATTGATCAACACGGACTCGTACTTGTCGGCACCTCTTCAACCCGCCCCATCCAACTTCACTCTACACATCAGCGCACTCACGGATGCCTACACGCACCTCCTCATGTCATACCTGGAAGTTTTCAGTCCAGAATTTCACCAAACGCCCATGGCTACTGCCAAACACGGTATTTTTCACCATATCAAGACGACGGGACCCCCAGTCTTCGCCAAATCCAGACGTCTGGCACCGGATCGATAGGCAGCTGCCAAACAGACATTCGCCGAAATGGAAGAAATGGGCCTTTGCCTAAAAGTCTCCATCCCATGGTCATCACCCTTACACATCGTCCTGAAGAAACACGACTCCCTCCTTCCGTATGGCGATTACAGGCGCCTGAAAATGCAAATAGAATCGGATCACTACCCCCTCCTAAACATCCCCTCCCAAACATCGCCAATGTGATCTCCTACCTTGCAGAAAGCGAAAGTTTTCTCCACGCTCGACCTCCTGAA
>NC_090744.1:90394512-90412012 GCF_036898095.1 Palaemon carinicauda
GGTGACAGAAATCCTGCAAATATCTGCTCTACCATTCAAGTTAATTGGAACCTTTAAAATAAAACCTAGACACTTAATTTTCTTCTGCACTTTAAGGGCACTGCCTGTCAAAAGCCCAACATACATAGGTCTAGAACTTTACTCGGTACGTGAAATTGCAGGCAATTTGAGGTATTCAGAAAGTTTTATTTTAAGGAATTTTATCCCTTTTATATCGAACATTACATCAATTTAGGTCCAACATTATTCAACGTTTATATAATTTTGTAAGGATCCAAGAGAATATAAAATTTCAAAGAATTCTAGAGATTGGATTTCGAGGAAGAATTACGGAGTATCATGATTTTTTTTTTTTTACTTTGAAAAATAGCCTGTTGATGTCACAAAACTCAGCGTTTTTAGTATATTATTTTTATATTTCCTTCATCACAGAAAATTTTAAACAGCACAGACAATCTTAACAATTTTTCCTTAAGATATCGGTTTATTTTCTTTCTGAAATAAAACTTCCTATTGAGTACAACACATATGAACAATGATCTTGCATCAACATATTACGGTGAATTAATAATTTCCTAATTGTAGTTTTTCACTCTCATTCATCTCACACGTCTAAATCGCTCCCTTTCATTTCTGTTGATGAATAAGAAAAATAATCCTTATAACGGATTCCAACGCCTGCTCCCCCTCTCTCTTACGTAACCTCGCGGTAACACACATAAACGCCCACACTCACTATAACCTTATTTGTTTCATAGTGACCCCGAGACAAAAGATATATTTTCCATATAACTTATCCAAACTAATTTCAAATATTTTTCCCTTCGTAAATATTTGAGGAACACTCGATCTCTCATCCCTTCCGACTGACGTCTCATTTTCTCTGAAGAAACATTGTATTTTCATAAATCAAACCGATATGAAAGAAGATTGAAGACAATTCCCTGCTTCCTTCCTTTGAGTGACACAAAAGATTCTGTAATTCAAAGAAAAGGGGTGATGATTTCCTTGGAAAATAGTTATGAATTGTTTAGAAATTGATTTTTTCTTGCTCTATGTTTTTCGAGTTTTCCGGATGATATGAATTTTTAGCTAATATAAGTAATTTTGAGAAGCAGCCTTTTGCTGGAAAAGGTGTATACAGGTTCTTTATCCACTTAATGAAAAGACTGAAAACAATTTATATACTTCAAGACAGCTTATTACTCCTAAACATGTACGCATGTTCAATTGAACAGAAATAAACCTACCTGCACGAATATGCATGAAAATTACCAACTGAGTAATATAGTGTAATTTACAATGAATCTTAAATTTTTCCAGATAAATTACGGACATACATAAATTATCGCTCAGCCATAGCTTTATGGAAAGTTTAATATATTATAATCATTTGGAGGATTAATGGAATAGATTCAGAGTCATGCAAAATCATAACTCATTTTAATACATTTTTAATTATACGTAGACTTCAATCTGTATTAAAGATTGGACATATCACATTTAAGAACCGGAATGATACAAGTCGATTTTAATACGACTTCTTGTCTTATCTAATTAAAGTTTTGCTGAGGGAAAAAGTCATCGACTTAACTGACACGACGTCCAGTGGCTGTGTCAGGGAAGTGGAAACGCCAAACTCTCGGACGAAATCAAGAAAAGGGAGAAGACAAAAATCTAGTGTGAAGAGCTAGATCAAAGTGGGCTTCGCGGTGAAGAAAAGAAGGATATACGGGGTGAAGTTTCGGAGAACGGAGAAACAGAGAGAGAGAGAGAGAGAGAGAGAGAGAGAGAGAGAGAGAGAGAGAGAGAGAGAGGTATATAAGAAAAATCTCTAACTATGATTATGAGGTTAAATAAACAAGCACTAATACTTGATTAACTTCATACTTACTTATCAAACACAACTAAATTAGAATATTTTCAGGAAAATCACTCTAATGAGAAAATTTAAATGGAACAAGCTGGGTCATTTATATTCTATAGCTCACCGTACTTTATTAACTTCTTTCATAGTAGGTCTAAGATAAATGACTCGGATATCAGTTAGCACCTTATTGATGGATAATATCTTTGATCAAATTTATTTATTTAGGAAGTTTTCCCGCAAGAGAGAAAAACCCTGGACTGGAAAAAGGACTTATCTACTGGAAGTAAATTGGAACCAGGAAATGTACTTCAAACTGTCTGGAACCAACTTCGAACCCTGAAATATAGTTTGGATTCCCTCCGACGGAATTCGAGTCCTTCAACCCTTCTGCGTGTGGCATTATTATTATTATTATTATTATTATTATTATTATTATTATTATTATTATTATTATTATTATTATTATTATTATTATTAGCTAAGCTACAACCCTAGTTTGAAAACTGGGATGCTATAAGTAAAGGGCTCAAACAGGAAAATCTAGTCTATAGAGGAAAGGAAATGCATAAATGCTAGAAAAGTAATGACCAATTAGAATAATAATTATAAAAACAGTAACAACATTAAAACCAATATTTCATATATAAACTATAAAAAGAGACTTATGTCAGCCTGTTCATCTTAAAAACATTTGCTGCCAGTTATAGCTTTTGAAGTTCAATTGTTGTGACTTCAAGAGAAGATCTTCAGTTGAGAGATTTTTCAGAATATTTTATGATTTCTTAAGGTTGTAAGGGACGAAACCTCTCAGATTTCTCTGCAATATAAATGTCTTCCTATTATGCTAAAATAACGAATCAGCTACATTAAGTAGAAACTAAATATAGAATACCAGAAGCCTTTTTCTCAAAGTATAGAAATTCTTAAGAATTACTAAAAACAAAAATGTTAATCATTTGTACTACAGTAGTCATCACTCCCATCAGATACAATGAATACCTTCATTAACATATATTCGATAAAGAGAATCAAGTGAAGATATGAAGTTTAAAATGAAATGTAAGATCAAATAGGTTTAATTACATAAGTGAAACTAATGGGAAAAAAGATATCCACATCACTTGGAAGGTCTTGCGCACACCTGATTAGTTTTTCAATCTTGATCCCATTACAGACACACGATCTAATGACATTCTCTCTCTCTCTCTCTCTCTCTCTCTCTCTCTCTCTCTCTCTCTCTCTCTCTCTCTCTCTCTCTCTCTCTCTCTCTCTCTCTCTCTCTCTAATACAGGAAAAATTCTTGCTGTAATTCGGCGAAAAATTCCCATTTTTAGAACAAAGTTTTACTCTTACCATTTAAATCGAAATTTAGCTTTTCGTTGGAGATGAAGATTTGAGGAAAATTCCTTAAAAGAAAAGCTTTCGGAGCAGACAAAACTTTTCTTGTTTTCATTATTCCTCTCTGATGCCTTCAATCCTCACCTGAGTGAATCGGTGACTTCTGCAGTTGATGGGATGAAAGACCATTACCATTTCAACAAGGAGTCAGTTGTAAAACCGCTTTCCATTTTGCTTTTATTTATAAATTTCCTGAACAGTTTATGGTGCCTTAAGTATATCTTAAATAAACTGAGGGGATAATGATGTTGATGACTCAGCTTGATTTTCAATTATTATTATTATTATTATTATTATTATTATTATTATTATTCTTTTTTTCGCTATTACAGTCTTTTCAACTGGGAGGTATTTATAGTGTAGGGTTCCGGATTGCCTCCTGCCCCCCACTTTTCTTATTATGTGCTCTGTTTCTAGAATGACACTCTTCTGCACGAGTCCTGGAGCTACTTCAGCCTCTAGTTTATCCCATATCCTTCCTATTTCTATTTTCAGGTCTTGATACTTATCCATTTTTCCCTCTCTTTCTCTTCAACTCTGGAGTCCCATGGTACTGCGACATCAATGAGTGATAATTTCTTCTTGATTTTTTCAATCAACGTCACATCTGGTCTACTTGCGCGTATCACTCTATCTGTTCTGATATCATAGTCCCAGAGGATCTTTGCTCTGATCGTTTTCTATCACTCCCTCAGGTTGGTGCTCGTACCACTTATTACAGCAAGGTAGCTGATGTTTCTTACACAGGCTCCAGTGGAGGGTTTTAGCCACTGAAGCATGCCTCTTTTCGTACTGGTTCTGTGCAAGTGCCGGTTATTATTATTATTATAATTATTATTATTATTATTATTATTATTATTATTATTATTATTATTATTAAGTCGTCTTTATGAAAAAAATCTCGTTTTGTTTTCAGACCTATAGCAGGTAAGCATATAAAAACTGGCTTATGTATATCTGAATACTCCCTTAAAATTTCATTTGAATATATTCATTGGTATAGGAATTATTGAATCCGCCGACGAAAATATCAGATGCTCCCCCTCCCAACCCCGACCCTCGCTCAGAAATCTGACTCATTTGACTATAGAGCACTTCCTTCGTTTCACCTTGCTTTTGCGGTCTACATTGAAGTTTATCTACTAACAATTCAATTGAAAATTGTCACTGAAACTCATTAACATAAGGATCAAATTTATGTTCTAACCCTAAGGATAACAAGTACTTCATAGTCAAATTAGACAGTAATATGGTATTATTATTATTATTATTATTATTATTATTATTATTATTATTATTATTATTATTATTATTATTATTATTATTATTATTATGGTCACGAACGAAGATCGTGACCTTATATGGAATGCCAATTTTTTTTTTAAGATATCTCACCTAACCCGTAGCCCAGTCATTCGCTAACAATAGATTTCGGAGATTTTAAGGGGTGATTTGATATATATAACCCTTTTCTCTGCCAATATTTTATGGTCAAACCTGTTATAGGGATGCCCTGGCTGTCCCTCTTGTTCGTAAGTGACGACTTTTAGCTAAAAAAACAGTGAGGAGGAGCAAACTACTCCTAGAGTTTTACAGATATCTCAATGATTTTCACATGATTTGATGGGTGTTATGTGAACAACATTTATATAAATTTTCGTATTAATACTTGCCATATAAAAGTCACAGTAGCCCATTTTCGATAGCTGTGGAAGGCCGATTTTCCGCGGCGCTGTAAATTACTCGTAGAATACTTCACATATCTAAATGAAATTTTCAGGGATATTTGGGATGGATATTTATTTTGTCTATGCCAATTTTTATGTTGATATCTGCCCTAGAAAAGCCACAACAAACATTTACTTCAGTATGGGTTGAAAGGTTATTTATGGCGGTGGAGTAAATTATTCCTAGAATAATTCACATATCCAGATGAAAATTTGAGGGATTGAGGGGAAATACTATTTCTCTGTTCCTTCCAAATTCCAAGGTAATATCTACAATTGAAAAGACACAGTTATAATGTAGCCTTCTTAAATATGATGGTAAATGTAGTAACATTACAGTGATCTGCGTGATAGTGAGCGACATCAATGAGGGACAATCCCGATCTCATAAACTATATCCGTCCTGATTTAAGCTAGTTATTATTATTATTATTATTATTATTATTATTATTATTATTATTATTATTATTATTATTATTATTATAAGCTAACCCTAGTTGGAAACGCAAGATGCCATAAGACCAAAAGTTCCAACAACAAAAATAGCCCAGTGAGGGAAGGAAATAAGTAAATAAACTGACTATTGTGCGTAAATGTACTCTCAAGCGAAAGAATTCTAACCCAAGACATGGTAGGCTACAGGACATGGGTGATGGCACTACCCAACACTATAGATCGAGGGGAAATATATTGAAGTTTAGCTTACACACACGCGCGCACAGACATTGCTTTATGCACTTCTACTTTACCACCGTTAAGCTTCCTTTTTTTTTTCTTTTTTTCTTTCCTGCCTCTTCTAAATTTTACTTTAGCGTAGCTCTAGCGTTAAAGAAGACAAGGAAGACCAATGGGAATTTTTTTTTTCTTTTCATGAATAAGATATTCATTCAACTACGTTATTATCTGAAAAGAGGATATTACATTGCAATTTAATTTTAATCTTAGCTATAAAAGCAAAACGGCGGACTCCTCATCTATCGGTAAACATAAAACTTTTTTAATCATAATTTCGTAGTTCCTCTGTAGCTTAGGGCGGCAATAAAGAAGTTTCAATGGTGTTATGATCTAATATCGAGAGCGTAATTTTACCCTCTTGGGCACTGGGATAGAACCATAACCGTTAGTTATCATTAAATGTCTAACTAACGGATGAAAACAAGAATAATATGACCGAAATCATGAGGCGTATGAATGCCGTATTTTCCATCCCCGGTTGTCATATAACAAAAGGCCTTTATTACCATATTAGATGGCAGCCGGATGAAGAAATATTCCTCTCAAGGGAATTTCTGCACAGAAACGTCTTAAGGGAAACCCATGCTGAAGCCATTTCACCAGGTTTAAGAACTAATGGGTTAGGACATAATCGAGAATTGTTGCTGATCTTTATTGAAAATCTAAATTTTTTCTAAGGTTACTTGTTAATTTCATATTTAATTTTAGCATTATCTCTTGGAGTCTCTGTCTTTAAAATTCAAGCTGGCATATCAAAAATATTCTATTCAAATATCCACCCTTAAATTGAATATGTTTTTCCCTTCTTTAATTGTTTATTCTTATTGAGAAGGAAAAGCTTTTGAAAACTGTATTTTAAAATCGACGCCATATTTTAACATCTATGAAAAAGTGAGATTCGGTTACAACCTCCATTGATCCAGACTTCAATATATAAACATATCTGGCTTATTTGAAATATGAAAAACACGATTAAATGTGCAAAACTTATCATTAATGGAATCCCAAGTAACTGACCTACCAATAAGCTACAATGGTGGGGTTTGGTTGATTTCAATTCTAAATACAAAAAAAAAAAAAAAAAAAAAAAAAGAGCCTGAATTCGACAGGTATATGTACAAAAGAATTGTCATCGACCTTTATCTTGCTTTGTGGCTAAGTGGTAAGGACACTTTCATACAAGTATCCTGGACCAGGGTTCGAAACCTGGCCGGTCAGATACTATAGTGTTTGCGTGATTTCGCCTGGGACTCTGATCCCGAGGCCATTAAGAGAATCCAGACTTTAATGTATTAATATATATGGCTTATTTGAAATAGGAAAAACACATGCAAAATGTCTCATATATATATATATATATATATATATATATATATATATATATATATATATATATATATATCACAAGCACACGTGATTTCAATCAATGTAAATATCACCCACGAATGGCATTTTATACCGAATTCTATCTTGGGAATATATATCCACTTAGAATTCATTTTATGGTAACAGCTTCTGTCCGGGTGGAGATTCGAACCCCCACCTGTTCGGCTGGAAACCATGCCTGCGAAGACTATACCGACTGAGCTATCAGAGATATAAAAGTTTATGACAAATCCTCGTACATATTCCTGTCGAATTCAGGAATCTGTTCATAGATTTGAAATAAACCCATCTCCACCATGATAGCTGAATCGTGAGTTTGCAACACGTGGTTATTTTAAATGAATATATATCACAAGCAAACGTGAATTCAATCAATGTAAATATCACCCACGAATAGAATTTAATACCGAATTCTATCTTTGGAATATAAATCCACTTAAAATTCAGTTTATGGTAACAGATGCTGGCTGGGTGGAGATTCGAACCCCCACCCGTTCGGCTGGAAACCATGCCTGCGAAGACTATACCGACTGAGCTATCAAGAGAAATAAAAGTTTATGACAAATCCCAAGTGGATATATATATTCCCCAAGATATTCCGAGGGTGATACTGTATTTACATTGATTGAAATCACGTGTGCTTGTGATATATGTTCATTTAAAATAACCACGTGTTGCAAACTCACGATTCAGCTATCATGGTGGAGATGGGTTTATTTCAAGTCTATGAACAGATTCCTGAATTCAAAAGGATTAAGTGCGGGGATTTGTCATGAACTTTTATATCTCTTGATAGCTCAGTCGGTATAGTCTTCGCAGGCATGGTTTCCAGCCGAACAGGTGGGGGATCGAATCTCCATCCGGCCAGAAGCTGTTACCATAAAATGAATTCCAAGTGGATATATATTCCCAAAATAGAATTCGGTATTAAATGCCATTTGTGGGTGATATTTACACACACACACACACACACACACACACACACACACATATATATATATATATATATATATATATATATAAGTGTGTGTGTGTGTGTGTGTGTATGTGTTGTCTGTATGTGTGTAAAAATCACGAGGCAAATTGATGCTCAGGGGCAAAAGAACCACAAGGAAAATGAAAATAGGAAATATAGGATTAATTCCTGACTATTTTATTTACATTTTATATGGTGCAGTAAACATACAAACGTTCATAGAGAGATTTATAGAACAGTGAGACACTACCAAACCAAGCTACCTGCACTGGTTTCAGGTGTTTCCTGGAAGAAGTTCACGCCTCATTATCCACGTGCCAGAAAGGGTAATTTTTGATGATCGGTAAATTTGTTTTGGACTCTAATATAATTTCTTTATATAAATGGGGGTAGCCTTATCATTACCAATACACATGCAAACTCATATGCATCTATATAAACATATATATTCTTATATACACACATAGAAATATATACATAGACATATGCATACGCATACAGATACAGGTATACATATACAGGCACATACATACATACCTACATGTATGCCAATACATATACATAGATACATCGACTTATATATACGTGTGTACACATGATTAACAGTTGTTCACATATAACCATATCAACATTAACATACAATTACATACATATCAGTGTTTACAATATATAGTGCCAAAGCAATTATGTATGTTTCATGAAATAATTGTACCCACCAGTAAATGCTAGCTTAGGTCTAAATATCAATTTCACAGCAGTATTAATTCAGTTCTACATTAAGTGGTTAAAGCTTTTTTATATATAGCTCGTAAATCTCTTTATATATAAAAGCGTCAAGTTTGTACATTCCATGTATAATATTCAAGTTGTTATCAAAGGTTTCTCTTATGAAACTGGACTCTATAATCAGGGCCGGATTAAGAAGTCTCCGCGCCCTAGGCTATTCAGGTTGGCGAGGCCCCTTTGAGTTACGAGTAAGCGAAGCAACCCCTTCCAGCTTGGGGGTGGGGTGGGGGGTGTCGGTGTGAGCCTGTTCAAGGTCTAATTAAATACATTCTGGCTATTTAGATTAAATTCAATAGGGAAAGTACATCAAGGCAACCAAAGCCATTTACCAACAGCCATTATAACTATCTTGTTAAATCATGCATTTCAAAGAGAGTAAGCTCAAGACAGCATAGTATTACTAGATTAGGCTATTAAAGTAGTGACATCATGTACCTACTATATTCAGCATAACCACTACAGCAGTATCATTCCCTTTATATATCACTGACCATTATTGTTATCATTGCATCATGCATAAGACTATCAAATCATATAAACTCAAGAAAGTAAAGAATTGTTAGATAAAGTAATGACTTATAACCCTACATCTATTACATTCAACACAGCCACTGTTATCATTCCGTTTATATCACATTTTGCCATTAAGCCTATAATAATCAGTAAATCATTCATATCAAAAATAGAAACTCAAAGTACAGTATTTCTAGATAATTAAATCTTTGCCATCTTATACCCATCTCCTTTAACATAATAATTCCATTTTCATTATTATTTACCATTACGCTTATCTAATTATATGTTTAAAGAAAAGAAACAGAAGAATCCAATAAGCCTTTTTTTCTGTGCACGAAATACACTGGCTAAAATGCAGCTCCTGTGAGTGGTGCTGTTTTCATGTTCCTCGAAACGCTTGGAATTTTTCCAGTCATTGAACCCCTGTGTGAAGGCATTTTCTTTGGTAGAAAATAGCTTGCATGCTGAACAGTACACTTTTCCTGAGCTTTCAGAATATACCATCCATGATCTTTTCACAGTTTTTTGAATTTGCAAGCTTCCTATAAAACATAGATGATTTCCATCATCATAAATCCTTGCTGATTTCCTAAAGTCAATGTTCAGAGTTTGACTGAAGTTTCCTGCAATGAAAGCATTACGTAGAGAATCTGGGGTTACATTTGGCCATGCGGCAGGATCTTTCAAGACAAATCCTGTGGATAAAATGTCCGTCACATTGAGAGGAGACACAAAAGAAGTAGATGCTGGCTGCGAAATAATGGAGGGACGGCTTCCTGTATGATCTGACGTATCTTCAGATTCAACTGTACTGGTAACATCAGAAACTGTTTTCGTGAGCATGTCTGTGATCTTTCTGCAGCTTCCTACATCTTTCTTTTTCTGTTCTTCTTCTTGAATTTTCTTCTTTCTTTTCTGTGACCCACTCGCATAAGAACGTCCAACATCACGTTCACGAGATCCCATAAAGAGGATGTATCACTGTCTGTAATCCTGCAAATACAAATTTTTCATTATCAATTATTATTATTTTGTTTATTATTATTAATTATTTATTTTTCCAACATCAGGTTCACGAGATGCCATAATGAAGATGTACCACTGTCTGTAATCATGCAAATACAAATTATTCATTATCACTAATAGTAAAATAGCAAATCCTTAGCATTTTGCTAAGAAATTGCATGATTTGCAACATTTTTGCACTTTGACCTCATTAACTGGTCAAGTAACCCTATCAGGTACCTCCCCTAACATTTAGAGGCGAAAACAAACATTTATCCATACACATCAATGTCTATCAACAACACTTCAGTTAATTTGTCACAGTACAAGTCTAGATAACGTGTAATTACTACAGAAAATTAGTGAGGAATCTCCCTTACTCACCCATTAGCGGGAAAACACAACCGTTCTGATGTAAACAAAGGCGTGTTGAGTGTTGCCATCTATGGTTAGGTTTACTTATTTTTATTTTTTCTTATTTCATTATTTATTTTTGTTATGATTAATTTTCAAAAATCAATTTTACTCTCCAAACACTTGAACTTTTTAGGTATGGACCCCTTTGCACTTGCACCATGTGCGCAGTCTTGGATGAGCCCCTGAACCCTTTGGATCGCGGGGCCCCCAAATACGCGGGGCCCTAGGCAAATGCCTAGTTTGCCTATGCGGTAATTCGGCCCTGTCTATAATAAGAACTAAAGCGTAACATTTAAGTGGGCGACCAGCACTCGCCACTAGAGTGGAATTGCTTTTTACCATGGCCGCTCAGAACTCGCCCGCCGACCTGAAAAGGTTAACGGTGATCGTTCATTGTTTTCTCTATCACTTGCTTTACATATTTTACGGTTATCCTTCTTAATTTTCTTCCTATTTTATTCTCTTGTGCATTTTATTTGGTGTGATTTATTTACAATTACACCTCTATTTATATACAACTGTTTTTATCCTATTTGTTATTTGATTTGTTGTTTCTTAAATTTACTTGTTCATGTAACTAAGAACAAGATACGCAGTATTTTTTATTTTCAAATTAATATCTTATGTACCACACGTGTGTCACACGATTGTACATAGTAACGACATTTCTCTTCTTTTGTATATATTATTCGTTGTATCTTCGCCCTCCCTTCGCATTGACAGTAACTTGCATGAACCTGTCTGCCTATTTCTCATTGTTAACTGTTAACAGAACGGGTTGCTGGTTGGACAAGAAATAACATGTATTTTGTGACCTTCTTGCCAGGACCTAGAGTGTATATATACTTGATGTGTCTACAATAAAGTACTCAGTTGCTTCATCCTGCTTTTGAGTCACAACCTACCCTTGGCTCATCACATTGGTGACCCCGGAAGTCGACTCACTCCTTCCGCCTTCCCCCTTCAACTCACTCCTTCCGCCTTCCCCCCTTCACTGTTACTATGGTCGTCCCATTGAAACTTTTGTTGTTCGCCAGCTGAGAGGCGTTTGCTTGGTTTCAGCGCGCAAAGGTCCAGTTCAGCATCAAGGGCGTGACTCGCTCAACCACCAAAGCAGATTGTATTCTCGCGGCGATACCCGAGGACACCTTCCCGGAAATCTCCGACTGGCTTTGTGAACAAGGAGATACCCCAATAGCATATGACGCTCTCAAAACATACCTTCTGCAGTAGTACTCGCCGTCGCCAGCCACCCTCAGGGATATGACCAGTATCGTTCGCCTGCAACCTGCTGCAGACGGCTCTCCTTGTGAGGTGAACCTACTTCGTGCCCTTTGGGCACGCTATTTACCCGAACCTGTACGCACTGCCAAACTCAATGTGGATAGTTTACCCATAAAGGACACCCGTATGGACTGCCACTTCATGACTTTCAAGACCTTCATCAACTCCTCCACTCCTGACGAAGAGGACACCTATTCCGCGCCAACCGAAGGAGACGTGAATGCCGTAGGACATACATGCCTACCCCCTGATATGCCGGAGCGGCGACAAAGCCACCCATCACCCACCACTTGCTCGCGCCCAAAACTACGACTTCTACAACCACTTACTGCCGCCCATCGGCCTCAGTTTTGCTACTACCACTCAAGATTCGAGGCTGCCACGAAAAAATGGCCCAAAGATTGTCAGTGGCCAAAAACGTGTAAGTAGGCCATTGCTTGGGGCGGTGGCCTCCCGTGTTTCTAGTCTTTTCTTTTTACATGATGCATGAACGAGCGTGGGATTTTTGGTAGACGCAGGTGCTTTTTGTTCTCTTTGGCCAAGTGAACTCTTCAGGACACGATGTAGTCTGTCTAAGTCTGCCGACGTCCGCCTGGTAGCTGCCAACAGATCTGCGATACCCACCTACAGTTACGAGAACCTCACATTATCGTTTGGAAACGGCAAATTTAATTAGAAGTTTCTGGATGCTGACGTCACATTGCCAATCCTCGTTGCGGATTTCTTTTCTCATTTCCATCCTTCTGGTCGATGTCGCCCACCGACGATTGGTCAACGCAGACTTGTACTTGTCGACACCTCTTCAACCCACTCCCTCTAAACTCGCTCTCCACATCAGGGCAACCACGGATGCCTACGCCAACCTCCTCACGTCGTACCCAGACGATTTCCGTCAAGAACTTCGGCAAATGCCCACGGCTCCTGCTAAACACGGTATTTATCACCATATCAAGACGACGGGACCCCCAGTCTTCGCAAAATTCGGACGTCTGGCACCGGATCGATTGGCAGCCTCCAAACAGACGTGGAAGAAATGGGCCATTGGCTAAAGGCCTCCAGCCCATGGTCGTGACTCTTACACATCGTCCTGAGGAGAGACGGCTTCCTCCATCCTTGTGGGGATTACAGGCGCCTGAATATGCAAACAGAACCGGATCACTACCCCCTCCCAAACATCGCCAACGTGACCTCCTACCTGCACAAAGCGAAGGTTTTCTCTACGCTCGACCTCCTGAAGGGGTATTATCAGGTGGCTATGAACCCAGAATACATCCCCAAGACCCACATCACCACTCCCTTCAGTACATACACCTTCAATTACTCCTGTTTCGGCCTTCGTAATGCTGGGGCCACTTTTCAACATCTCATGGATGGCATCTTAGGGGACCTCCTAATTAATCTTCCAAGCATTATCATTATTCAGATAGGAATAAAAAATATAACAAGTTTGATCCTCTTCCCCGAATGTATAATGTTCACTAGACATAATGATGTCATGGCACCGTAGAAAATTGTAAGTTGAAAAATCAAAACTAGAATCAGGAAAAGCTAAAAAGAAATGAATTTAAAAGCACCCAATAGATTATATTATTGCTTTAATAGGTGATGCAATTGATGAATGCAGAAATAAAGTAACTTTTTCCAAAAGAATTTTCGACTCCATTAGTGATTTGTTTGTGGAAGAGCCAACGGATATGTATTTGTTTTAGAAATTTCCAATAACATCTTAGACAGAAAATCTTACATGTGATTATTATTTCGATCAAAATCAATTCAGCATCACTGATGTTTCATAGACAAGTTCAGAATAAGTTCAATCATAAACCTTTCAGATTTTAACAGTAACAGAAAGACCTTTGTTTTTGACGAGCAAGTATGTTTAAAAGAAAAGAAAGCAAAGACGGTTGGAAAAGCATTAAAATAGTCATTTTAGTTTTACGTAGAACGAGAACATGTTAAGACATCTGGAACGGAAAATAACAGCAAACTCACCTCGTCATCATAGAATACTGTCAATGAATGTGCCCCAGTTCATTGGGCTTGGGGATTACAGTGAGGCATTTATGGTAGTCAAAGCTCAAAATTGAAACACAAAATCAGTGGTATTCTATTCTGGATCTTAATCTTTAATGAACAGTTTCTGCGAGTCATGATGCACAAATCATCCGAGATTCTAAAATCACCAACGAAATCTCGTCTGCGTCAATATTTACTTTTTAATTGATATCGCAGATCTATGGGAGCTGCTAATGGATCTGCGATAGCCACCCATGGTTTTGAAACACTCATATTATTTTTTGGAAGCACCACATATATTTGGAAAAACTCGCTGCTGACGTCACATTGCCAATCATCGGTGGGGATTTTCTCTCACATATCCACTTCCTGGTTGATATCACTCACCAACGATTAGTCAACACTGAATTATACTCTTCCACATAGGCCGTCGGCAGACTTAGAAAAACTACGTCGAATCCTGGAGAGTGGCCTTGGTCATTTCCCTAAGGGAAAGTGAAGCCTTTTGATCCGTCAACGGTTGTTGTGAGAGCTGAAAAAGTTTTGCTACATGGGCAGCTGACGATGGTGAGTGCTGCTCCAGGAGGTATGTTTTTGGGTCGTCATATGCTATTTGGGTGTCCCTTTGGTCGCAATGCCAATCTGATATTTCCGGGAAAGTGTCCTCTGGGATCACTGCTAGATTATAGTATGCTTTGCTGCTTGAAAAAATCACGTCCTTAAAGCGAAACTGGACCTTGGCTCGCAGAAACCAGGCAAATGGCTTTGTACTGGCGAAGGGGGTTAGTTTTAAGGGTGTGGCGTTGATAGTAAAGTCAGTGTCGGAGGGCGGCATCATCAAACAGTAAGACACAGCAGTGCGGGAGAAGGTGGGAGGGAGTTGGGCACTCCAGTTGTCACCAATGTGTGAGGCGCCAGTACCAATGTGTGAGGCGCCAGTTAGGTGATAACTGAGAGGCGAGTGAATGCAACTGAACTTTATTAAACACTCATTGAGTTTATATACAAGGACATGCCAGCAAGAACGTCACAAAATTCAAACATAATTGAACATGAGCTAGTATGCTTACACAGTAATGTCTATTACCATTGCAGGGAAGAGTGAGTGATAAGATAAAAAAGGAAAACTGTTAGTGTGAGAGCGTTTATGAAACACGTGTAGTACAAAGGCACGACAATTATGAAAAAACTGCATACAATTGTTTCGTACATGATGGTACAATCCAGAAAGGTCTTAATGAAAAGGATGATGAGAATAAAAGAGAAATCTTATGCAACGTGCATAACGAACTCAGTGAACGATGGTGCCTGAGAATAACATCCAGATTTGTGATAAGGAATTTAATATGCTGCAAGTTTTTTTATTAACAAATTAGCTGTTAGAATGAAGGAATGAAAAAAGCTTCATGATAGATTGATCACCCAACAATTTTAAAGACTATTTCAATATGCGAGTTTTTTGTGCGATTGAAGAAGAAGAGACCGAATGTGTCTCAAAAGTAAATTATTAATTAAGATGCTTACCCATGATTTTGAAAAAGATGTATATAGACAGAGACACCGCCAAAGCGAATATATGAATGTTGATGAGCCACCTTTTTTGGCCAACTTATAATCATAACCAGACACTAATTTTTACCTAGATCTTTAATAAACTATCATCAACTACAGGTTTACATTCAGGAGGAGGAATTAATGTGAAAAGAATAACATCATCTACATATGTAACAATTTGTTTTCAAGGCCAAACCACACATCGTTCGTATATGTTATGAAAGACAAAGCGCCAAGAACGCTGGCCTGTGGAATAAAAGATATTATATTCCTATAATCTATAAAGGGTCCATCAATAACTACTTTTTGTAATCTAATTTTCCAAAGTTATATAATGACATTGAGAAAAGACCAATCCACTCCCAAGTTCCTCGTGAATAACTTGGTCAAAGGCAGCTCTCAAATCAAGACAAAAATCAGGGTATTTGTGTATAACATGGGAAACTTTATGAAGGCATTACCTGCTCCAGTTCCTGTGATAATGCCAAAGTGCAAAGAAGGGAACTGATTACTACCTTCAGCATATATATATATATATATATATATATATATATATATATATATATATATATACATATATATATATATATATATATATATATATATATATATGTATATATATTACATATATATATATATATATATATATATATATATGTATATATATGTATATATAATATATATATATATATATATATATATATATATATATATATATATACATACATGCATATATATATATATATATATATATATGTATGTATGTATACATACATATATATATATATATATATATATATATATATATATATATATATATTTATATATGTATATATAATACATATATATATATATATATACATATATATATATATACACATACATGCATATATATATATATATATATATATATATATATATATATATATATATATATACATATATATATATATATATATATATATATATATATATATATATATATATATATGTATATATATGTATATATATATGTGTATATATATACATATATATATATATATATACATATATATATATATATATATATATATATATATATATATATATATATATAGTACTGTATATACACATATTATTACGGCTGGTAAACTACATAAACTCTCGAGCTCCAAACTCACTTGTTTATGTCTACATAACTCTATTATACTTGAAAAATACCCGAGCTCTGAGAACCTTATATATCTCCCAGACGGCAATATATAAAACACTGAATACCTCACTGGTATAACCAAAATCTCACAGGGCCAGTTACAAGAATTTATGTTAAACAAGTATTTATATCAATACAATACACACTCCACATGATATATATTGGATAAAAATCGCTAACACACTTGACACACTTCAGAGGAGAGAGGCGAACTTTGGCTCTTTCAAAGGGACAGGCTGGATCTCTTCTGATGCTCATGCATTCATAGTGATGCATATATATTGAATTAAAACTTCTAGTTAATTCTAGATAGATCATTATCGTAGCTTTGGGGGGGGGGGCAAAGCCTAGCAGTGTAAGGTTACCAACTAGGTAAATCTAACGGGGGAATTAACCTTGCTTGCAAGGCAACCCTCTCTCAGCTAACTCCGCCCACCTACCCCTCGAAGCATTGAAAAAAAGTAAATCTACTTTGGCAGGTTTCATGCATATACTAACCAAGAGGAAATATAACCTTAACGTAATATCTCGTGAACATGACAAAAGTTCTCGTGTTCATACCTGTATGGGTCAAAAGCATACCTAATTGAGATTACTTGAAAAGTTAATTCTTAAAAATAACGTAAATTTACATATAC
>NC_090744.1:90417012-90429512 GCF_036898095.1 Palaemon carinicauda
ATTCTACTGGACATAGAGATGCATCTTCTTTCAGAGGGCAGATTCTCCAGGGACCCCACCTGTTGGTGGGTAACTCATTCTTGGCGAGAAACGTAGGATCCGGAAACAGGTTCAGCTCCCCCCCATCCAGGAACTGAACACGACCTGCCTCTCTCGAGAGGGCTACGATCTCACTAACCCTGGCCCCGGACGCGAGTGCAAATAGGAAAATAACTTTTTGCGTCAAATCCTTTAACGCACATTCTTCATTGCTCAACAGGGAGGCGAAATGAAGAACTTTGTCTAAAGACCATGAGATGGGCTTTGGAGGTGCTGAAGGTCTGAGTCTAGCGCAGGCTTTCGGAACTTTATTAAAGATCTCGTTACCTAGGTCGATCTGGAAGGCAAATAAAATGGGTCTCATCAAAGCAGATTTACACACTGAAATCGTGTTAGCTGCCAACCCTTGGCCATGGAGGTGGATGAAGAAAGATAAGCAGAAGTCTGTTGAGATCTCCTGCGGATTCTTTGCCTTTACAAAGGCCACCCATTTTCTCCAAGATGACTCATATTGCCTTCTAGTCGATTTGCACTTATATTCCTCTAGGAAGTCTATGCTGGCTTTCGAAATCCCGAAACGCTTTTTCACCGCAAAGGCGAGAAAATCATGAGCTGCAGGGTCCGGGTTTTCTGTAATGAAGCGCAGACAGTCGACTTCTGGACTCGCTGGGTCAGAACTGGATGTGGTAGCGGCACGAACTTCATCTGTAGTTCCAACGCCAAGGGGAACCACATACTGTTCGGCCACTTGTGGGCCACTATTGCCGCTACCCCCTTGAAGGATCTCAGTTTGTTGAGGACCCTCAACAGAAGGTTGTGAGGAGGGAACAGATAAATCCTGGACCATCTGTTCCAGTTGAGGGACATTGCGTCCACTGCTTCCGCTAAGGGGTCCTCGTACGGGGACACGTACAGGGGCAACTTCTTGTTGTCTTTCGTCGCAAAGAGGTCTATTTGCAGTTCTGGGACTTGATTCAGAATGAAGGAAAATGATCCTGCGTCTAAGGACCATTCCGACTCTATCGGTGTGAACCTGGATAGAGCGTCCGCTGTCACATTGCGGACTCCTTGAAGGTGAACTGCCGACAGGTACCACTTCTTCTTTTCCGCCAATCGGAAAATGGCTAACATCACTTGGTTGAGAGGTGGTGACCTCGACCCTTGTCGATTCAAGCATCTCACAACCACCTCGCTGTCCGTCACCAATCTTATGTGGATCGAGTGACGCTGGGAGACTTTCTTTAAGGTAAGGAGCACTGCCATAGCTTCTAGAAAGTTTATATGAAAGGTCCCGAATAGCTTGGACCAAGTCCCCTGGACTTTTTTCCGATGAGAGTGACCTCCCCATCCCTCCTTTAAGGCGTCTGAGTGAATCGTCATCGACGGGGGAGGTGGCTGAAGAAGAACCGACTTCTTTAGATGTCTGGTTTGGGACCAAGGTCTGAGAAGAGTACGTAGCCGAGGTGGCACTGGTCTTCTCAGGTCTCTTCGCGCGTTTGATGCATACCTTCTCCAAACTCCGGTTGCATCCTTTAGCTGTGCTCTTAGCACTGGGTCTGTCACTGAAGCAAACTGGAGAGAGCCTAGTACCCTCTCCTGTTCGCGTCTTGATATCCTTTCGGAATCTAGAAGTCTCTTGACAGAGCCCGCTATCTCCTTCCTTTTCTTCGTCGGGATGGAGAAACTGTGTGACAAAAGGTCCCAGTGGATTCCCAGCCACTGGAACTTTTGGGATGGAGAAAGTCGAGACTTTTTTTCTGTTGATCTTGAAGCCTAGGTACTCTAGGAACTGGATCACCTGACTGGAAGCTTGCAAGCATTCGGTCTCGGATGCTGCCCACACCAGCCAGTCGTCCAGGTAGGCTACTACCTGAATTCCCTTTAGGCGTAATTGTTTGAGAGCTGCGCTCGCAAGCTTCGTGAAAATCCTTGGGGCTATGTTTAGCCCGAAAGGCATGGCTCTGAAGGCGTACAGTCTCCGTTGTAGCCTGAACCCTAGGTAGGGGGAGAGTCGACGGCTGATTGGAATGTGCCAATAGGCGTCTGACAAGTCTATAGAGACTGAGTATGCCCTCTTTGGCAGTAAGGTCCTTATGTGTTGCAGTGTTAGCATCTTGAATTTGCAATTCACTATGAACTTGTTGAGTGGCGACAAGTCCAGAATGACTCTGAGCTTTTCCGAGTCTTTCTTGGGAACACAAAACAGCCTCCCTTGGAATTTGATGGACTTCACCTTTCGGATCACCTTTTTCTCCAACAGTTCTTGAACGTACTCCTCCAAAACGGGGGTGGAGTGTTGGAAAAACCGAAGGCACGGGGGTGGAGTGCTGTACCAACTCCAACCCAATCCATTCTTGAGTAGGCTTTGGGCCCAGGGATCGAAGGTCCAACGATCCCAAAATTTCATCAGTCTCCCTCCTACCGGTATCGTTTCACTTGGACTGCCGTCCTGAGGTCTTGCCTCCCTGACCACGACCACCTCTGAATCCCCTTCCCCTTGAGGGGCGCCTAGACGAGCCTCTGGCTGCTCCTCTAGGTTTTGCACGAAAGGAAGAAGACTGTCCTTCGAACGTTGGGGTGAATGTGGTTGACTGACCTGGCACAGCCTGGGGTACCCACTGAAAAGCAGTCGGGGTTTGTGCCACCATCTGGGGCACTGGAGGCAAAGGCAATTGCAGTTGCTGTTGCTGTCTATAAGGCTTAGCTGGCCGAGATGGTAGCCTAGTCCTCATATTCTTCCTCTTTGGTTGAGGACCCTCATCCGGGGAAGATTTTCTTTTGATAGCCAGGCCCCACTTCTGGAGAAGGTTTCTATTCTCCACGGCGGCCTTCTCAACAACCTCTTTGACCACATCGGTAGGGAAAAGGTCTTTTCCCCAAATGTTGGAGGAGATTAACTTCCTTGGCTCGTGTCTCACCGAAGCCCCGGTGAACACGAACTCCCTGCAAGCTCTCCTTGCCTTGACGAAGCCATAAAGGTCCTTCGTCACTGTGGCTAGGTGAGACTTAGCCACTACCATGAACATTTCATGGACCTTAGGGTCACTTGCCATTGTCTCAAGAGTAGTCTGATGAGACATTGAGGCAGCCAGTCTTTCTTTTGTCTCGAACTCTCTTCGTAAAAGAGATTCGGACAGCTTGGGGAGGTCCTCGCCGAATTGCCGTCCGGCAATATCAGCCTCCAACTTTCCCACTGAGAATGTCAGATGGACATCCTTCCAGTCTTTGTGGTCCATAGGCAGAGCCAGCGATAAGGGTTTACACTCCTCCAGGGAGGGGCAAGGCTTGCCGGCCTCGACTGCCTTTAGGACAGCCGCAAACCCTTTCTGTAAAAAGGGGAAGGCTCTATCAGGAGAGGACACAAACGAAGGGAGCTTCTTGCTCAATGCAGCTACCTTCGAATTCGAGAAGCCCCTCTCTTTCATCGAGGATGAAAGTAGGGCTTGAGCCTTAGCGTGGTCCATAATAATGACCTCCTTCGGCTCTGTCTCCTCCCTTGAAGCTGGTTCTTTTCTCAGCCGGACATAGCAGTCCGGATATGATGCCTTGCTGGGCCAGAATTCTACCTCCTCTAGGGGAACTGAACCCAGCTTATCCGAGATGACGATCTTTCCAGTCGTCATCGGCATGTGCTCAGCATACCTCCATGGGTTAGCATCTGAGCATATGGGAAGGTCTTTCACATTGAGCCTTTTCTGGGGCCCATGTGATTCTGCCAGGGACTGCATACGCAGTTCCATTGCAGCCGCCTTCTCCTGATTCTCCTTCTGCATTTGTTGGATCATTCCAACAATCGAAGAGAGGGCCTGTCCCAGTTCTACTGGGAGACCAGCCGATGTAGAGGGGATAGGCTCCGGCATCTGAACCGGAGTAGCCGACACCTCGTCGACCTCATCCTCTACGACATCCGGGGTTTGAACTTGATCCTGACCTTCTGCCAGGAGGTCTTCTTCCAAACGTTCGTCCAGGTCAGACATCCTGTCATCCAACTGGATGTCTTGCATCGCGACTGCGACTTCCACGTCCACCTGGACTTGATCTTGAGGGATCTCCTCTTGAGGCTGGGGAATCACTGCCTCAGCTGATGCCTGGGGAAAAAGATACGCCCTCATCTTCTCACTTGGAAGATAAGGGCCAGAGGTGTTCTTCTTGAAGCCCCTTACCCAATTACGAAGCTTTTCCCTTGCTATATCCCTTGATTCCGCCGTTCTAGGGGAATCAAAAGCCTCAGTAATCAGGTTAGTGCATACAGTACATACCTGAGGGTCCCAATACTGGAGATCATCCTTGGAGACAGCGCATGCTGTGTGTCTCCTACAACACTCATGTCCGCAGAGGTTCTTGCTGCGGACATTGCAGAAAACATTTCCGCACTTCGGGGGGTCCTCCTGTAAAGAGAAGAAATTTCCATGAGTATCAAGTGAACTATGTATCACTGGATATGCATAGTATAGCATAACAATTCATAAAGGAAAGACACACACTTGTGTTTCCCTCACAACCCATTGTTGCAGCCTTCCAGATAATAAAATCAAAATGGTTTATCTCTTCTAGAGTAACCAATGCAAGGTTTCCAGAGGAAACAGGTGGAGCTCACACCTAGGCAATGATTTTAAAATCCTGGATAATAGACAGGGAAGAACTCTGCTTCCTATCTGAGGGCAACAGCAAAGGGCTGTGCAAGAAAACACAATAGTGTTAGAAAATACAGTGCTGTACCTAAACCTTTACTATAGTTTTCTTCTTACTGTATATGCTATACAGAAGAATACTAGTACAGTATAGGAGGATGTGTGCCGGCCTGCCTTTGCCGGCCGGCACACACCACAACTAGCTTTAAAGTATACTACTTAACAGCTATAGGGCGGCAGCACTCTGGTTCAAATGCCTGTGCCGGTCGGCAGCAACTGCCGGCCGGTAACAGCCAGTGTTGGCCGGCAATAGCTGCCGGCCAGCAACTACACAAGGTAGTACCCAGCTGCCGGCCACACTCTTGGTGACCGGCAGACCAGGACTGACATAAGCCGGCCGGCAAAGGTACAAGACCGATGCCAGCCGGCAGCAAAAGAACCAGAAGACTACACCTGCCCGGCTGCCGGCCTCACAGGCCGGCAGCCGGCCTCATAGGGACAGGTACAGCACTAGAAGAAAATAGAATGGATGCCGGGATAAGAGTGTACATAACCCCCCAAGCCCAGCAACCGAAAGAGTGCATATAAGGAAGGGGAGAAAGTAATTCAGGCTTCCTTGACCAATGCCGTCCGGCTCTGCCGGCAGGCATGGATGAGGGACCAAGAGAGGTCCGGGCAGCACTCGAAAACATAAGACCCTTGCCGGCCAGCATCTCTGCCGGCCGGCAATGGGCTGAGTCAATTCCACATCCCAACCTATACTAGGTCCAGAAGTAGAACGACGTACAGTACAGTAATACCCCTGCCGGCCAGCTCTGCCGGCCGGCAAGGTACAGTACAGTAATGGCTAGGCCATTACGGAGATAGAGGGGGAAGGGACAAGAGGGTCCTGCCAACCTTGCTTTAGTGACAGATCACCCGCAGCCAAGAAACTTTGTCTTAGCCTAAGGGAGATCTAAGGGAAAGGGCCAGCAATACTTGCCAGCTTCCAGAGCACCAAAGCAAGGAAGGCGTTGCTACTCCCAAGGGAAGAACTTATCCTCCCCCGAGAACAGCAACAGGACTTAGTCTGGTCGATCACAAAAGAAGGAATCATAACTTACAGAAACCTTCGGTAGTGACCTAAGGGAGCTAAGCTCCCTTTGTAAGTGTTAGGTCAGCGAGGGAGACTCTGCCCCAAGCCAGACAACACGGACTCAGACTAAAAACTCTGTTGTTCTGTCCCTCTTTGAACCAGACTTACTGGAACAGGAAGGTACAGTAACACCCTAGTATAGTTTTATCGAAAATAAATTCGGAAAAAACCACTTAGGGATAAGCCCAAGGCTTAAACAGAGGGAAAGGGATTGCATACCTTCTCCGAAGAAAAGAAAGCAACCGGGGAGTATGATAAAGTATACTAAGGCTCCATAAGCAATTAGCCTAGGCACCAAGAGAATCGATTACCTAATTCACCGAAACTCACACGTATACAATCTTGGAAATATTCCACACAGTCTAAAATGTATAAAATATAGCCTAAAGTTTCAATAAAATTTTAATTACACTCGGAAAAACCAAAATCATGCATGAAGTACTAGGACCAAACGACTAGGCTACATGGCCTAGCGTAGGCCAGAATGGCGAATACTTCGCCAAATAATACTAAGCACGAAAGGAAATCCTATGTAAAGCTAAATAGCTAAAATTTATTAAAGCAAAACAACCAGGAATGTCACTCTGACTAACTAATTTATACCTAGCGAGTGACAGTGTCCAGGACACCTCTGGTAGGCTACGGCTCTTGTATCAAAGATTAATCCTATTAATCACTCAAAATTTTACCAAGAGCCTACATTTATACATAACAGACACTATACTCAACTTATCCGAGGCCAACGAAGACGGAGAAGCCATGAAAAGCTGAATAAATCCAAGATTTGCGAGAAAAACAGGAAAAAACACCGAGTTGTTAAGCTACGCAAAAAGGAATACAGATGGCGCCAGGATTGGCGCCAGGCACGCATACGAATCGGGGGATAGGGAAGCCTTGGGAGCGGCTCCCCTTTTTCTTTCCCGAATTCGTATCTCGTCAATCACCTCCTACGAGACGAAATCTCTGTTCAGGTCGTAGATTGCCATGTGACGTGTCTAGAATACGTCCTCTGATATGTCGCGATATCCCTTTCACGAGGGATACTCGCTCCAGGAGTTAGAATTCTGGTACCTTAAGGTAAATTCTCTGGGAATATCGCCGTAGTTGTAATATACCCTAGGATGCTACCCTATAGGAACTTCCATCAGGACGACATGGCTTGAGCCCAAAAATATATATATATATATATATATATATATATATATATATATATATATATATATATATGAATAGATTAAAGTATTCCTGATTAGAATAGTAAGTTGGTATTAGGTTAGCTAAGGTACCAACTGCCCGGTGAGATACGACCGCGGGGAAGATAACGGGTCTTTGATGGGCATGGTAGTACTGTACCAACCTTGTGTCACACGATCGTACATAAATTATTTTGAATATATTATGTTTGTATCTGCGCTCTTCCCTTGCACTAAAAAGAACCAGAATAAACATGTCTGCGTGTTTCCTCTCTAACATTGTCTGTTTCTCGAACATGAAAATTCCTGTTGCCTTGAGGTTTTGTATATAAAGGAGAGTGTTCTTTAATAAAGTTACTCAGTTGATTGTATCCTGCCATTGAGTCATAACCTTTCTCTCGGCCGTCACATTGGTGACCCCAGAAGTCGACTCGCTACCACCCCTTCCCACAACCACCCCCCTCGCCCCTCCATCGTTTGTAATATGGCGGACTCTACAGAAGTTGGCGCTGCGGCTGCTCCATTGAAACTTTCATCGTTCGCCAGCGGAGAGGAGTTTTCTTGGTTTCAGCGCGCAGAAGTCCAGTTTTGCATCAACGGCGTGACCCGCTCAACCACCAAAGCAGATTATGTTCTCGCGGCCATACCCGAGGACACCTTTCCCAGAAATATCCGACTGGCTTTGTGAACAAGGAGACACCCCAATAGCGTATGACGCCCTCAAAACATACCTTCTGCAGCAGTACTCGCTGTTGCCAGCCGCCCGTATAGCAAAGTTTTTTCAGCTCTCTCAACAACCGTTGGGGGACCAAAGGGCTCTCCTCATGAGGTGAACCTACTTCGTGCTCTTTAGATACGCCGTTTACCCGGACCTATACGCTCTGCCATACCTGATGTCGATAGTTTACCCATAAAGGTCTTGATGACCAAAGCCGACGCCCTTATGGACAGCCACTTCAAGACCTCCATCAACGCCTCCACCCCTGATGAAGAGGATGCCTATTCAACGTCAACCGAAGCTGACATGAATGCCGTAGGACATACACGCCTACCCCGTAACATGCCGAAGCGGCGACAAAGCCACCCACCACCCACCAATCGCTCGCGCCCCAACAGACGACTTCTACAGCCACTTACTACCTCCCATCCGCCCCACTTTTGCTACTATCATTTCAGATTCGGGGCAACTGCGAAGAAATATGCCAAGGATTATCAGTGGCCAAAAAACGTGTAAGTAGGCCATCGCAAGTGGCGGTGGCCTCCCGTGTTTCTAATCTTTTCTTTTTACATGATGCAGGAACGGGCGTGCGATTTTTGGTAGACACGGGTGCTTGTCGTTCTCTTTTGCCAAGGAAACTCTTCAAGACACGACGTAGTCTGTCTACATCTGCCGACGTCCGCTTGGTAGCTGCCAATGGATCTGCGATACCCACCTACGGGTACGAGAACCTCACATTATCGTTCAGAAACGGTAAATTCAGTTGGAAGTATCTCGTTGCTGACGTCACAATGCCAATACTCGGTGCGGATTTCCTCTCTCATTTCCACCTTCTGGTCGATGTCGCCCACCGACGATTGGTCAACGCAGACTCGTACTTGTTGACACCTCTTCAACCCGCCCCTTCTACCCTCGCTCTCCACATCAGCGCACCCACGGATGATTATGCACACCTCCTCACGTCGTACCCGGATGATTTCCTTCCAGAACTTCACCAAACGCCCACGGTTTCTGCCAAGCACGGTATTTATCACCATATCAAGACGACGGGCCCCCCAGTCTTCGCAAAATTCAGACGTCTGGCACCGGAACGATTGGCAGTCGCCAAACAGACGTTCGCCGAAATGGAGGAAATGGGCCTTTGCCAAAAGGCCTCCGGCCCATGGTCGTCACCCTTACACATCGTTCTGAAAAAAGTCGGTTCCCTCCATCCGTGCGGGGATTACAGGCGCCTGAACATGCAAACAGAACCGGATCACTACCCTCTCCCAAACATTGCCGACGTGACCTACTACCTGCACAAAGCAAAGGTTTTCTCTACGCTTGATCTCCTGAATGGGTATTATCAGGTGCCTATGAAACCAGAAGACATCCCCAAGACCCACATCACCACTCCCTTCAGTACATACACCTTCAATTATTCCTGTTTCGGCCTTCGTAAGCTGGGGCCATGTTTCAACGTCTCATGGATGGCATCTTAGGGGACCTCCCTTTTTGTGTATGTTATGTGGACGACATACTTGTGTTCTCCTCCTCAAAAGAGGAACACCTCCGTCACCTGCGCATCGTGCTCGACCGCCTGCAACTAAACGGCCTTGTAGTCCGGTACGACAAGTGTACCTTTGGCGCCAACGAAGTGTCGTTCTTAGGGCACCGCATCACTCCTGAAGGAGTCCATCCCTCCCTGAGAAGGTAACAGCCGTTCAGAACTTCCCCGCGCCCTCGACCGTAAAAGCTCTGCAGGAGTTCTTGGGCATGATCAACTATTATCACCGTTTTCTGCCAGCCATTGCCGCCACTCTTGCTCCCCTCTACGCCTCCCTCAAGGGCAAGCCAAAGGACCTGAAGTGGGGTCCTCTTCAAGAAGCCGCCTTCTGCAATGCAAAGAAGGCCCTATCAACTGCTGCGGCTCTCACTTTTCCTATCACACATGCCCCTCTCCTTCTCTCCACCGATGCCAGCGACGTCGCTATTGGTGCAATACTCGAGCAGGTCGTCAACGGCTCGCCCCATTCATTGGCCTTCTTCAGCAGAAAACTGTCCAAGGCAGAATCAGGCTATTCTACCTTCGATCGAGAATTGCTGGCGGTGCACTTGGCTGTCCGTCACTTTCGTCATTTCTTAGAAGGTACGCCCTTCGTCATTCGCACAGACCACATGCCTCTGGTGCACGCCTTTACTCGACAGTCTGATGCCTGGTCCGCCCGGCAACGGCGACATCTCTCCGCCGTGGCTGAATACAATTGCACCCTTCAATATGTCCCTGGAAAAATGAATCCCATTGCCGATGCCCTGTTAAGAAACACGCTGGCTGGTGTTCAACTGGGATTGGATTACAACCCCCTGGCTGAAGCCCAACGACAGGATCCAGAATATCAAGCATGTAGAACATCCTGCACGTCCCTCCATTGGGAAGACTTCTCCCTCGACGACTCCAACACCACCCTTCTCTGTGACGTCAGTACTGGCAGACCCCGACCTTGGATTCCTGCTCCCATGCGCCGACAGGTGTTTGATTTCATTCACGGCCTTTCACATCCCTCGTGCCATTCTACTGCACAGCTGCTGAAGCAAAGTTTATTTGGCACGGCATTTGTGCGGATGCTAAGGATTGGGTCCGCGCCTGTACTTCTTGCCAAACATCCAAAGTACATCGACACACGGATTCAGGAGTGGGCACCTTTCCTCAACCTCAGCGTCGTTTCGCACACATTCATGTCGACGTTGTAGGCCCCCTACCCACATCACAAGGACATCGTTACCTGTTTACCGTCATCGACCGCTCCACCCGTTGGCCTGAAGCCATTCCCATGGAAACTGCAACGTCCGCCTCATGTACATCTGCCTTACTCTCCGGATGGATTGCAAGATTTGGTATCCCTGAGCATATTACTTCTGACAGGGGAACCACTTTCACCTCTCAATTGTGGACATCATTCGCGAATCTCCTGGGCATCACCCTACATCAGACAACGGCCTACAACCCCGCTGCCAATGAAATGGTTGAACGTTTTCATCGCACCCTCAAAGCAGCTTTGATGTCCCGCTGCAAGGATTCAAACTGGTTTACTCAGCTTTCCTGGGTCCTCCTAGGACTAGGGACCACTCCTAAAGACGCCCTCGACGTATCAGCAGCTGAAATGGTGTATGGCGACCATTTGGTCGTCCCTGCCGAACTTTTTCCTTCTACAACCTCCTCCCATGATTTCCAGTGCATACGTCACGTCGTGGGAAAATTTACTCTATGCCGCCAGACTTACAAGCCCCCAGCGAAGTATCACATACCAACAGACTTGCTCTCTGTAACGCAGCACGTCTTCCTGCGCAACGACACCACCAAGCCACTGCTAACGCCACCTTACAAGGGCCCTTTCCTTGTGATCCGACGCAGTCCGAAAGCATTCCTACTAAACATTCGTGGCAAAGAAGACTGGGTCTCCATTGATCGTCTAAAACCTGTTTTTCTACTACAAGATGACCCGCCTATAGTTCGCCTCTCTAGATCAGGGCACTCTATTTAACATGTACAGTATGTCATTTTTAGGGGGGGAGCCATGTACAAACCGTGTGTCACATGATCGTACGCAAATTATTTTGTATGTATTATGCTTGTATCTGCGCTCTTCCCTCGCACTAAAAAGAACCAGAATAAACATGTGTGCGTGTCTCCTCTCTAACATTGTCTGTTTCTCGAACATGAAAATTCCTGTTGCCTTGAGGTTTTGTATATAAGGGAGAGTGTTCTTTAATAAAGTTACTCAGTTGATTGCATCCTGCCCTTGAGTCATAACCTTTCTCTCGGCCGTCACAGTACCAGGGTTAAAAAAATAACCCTGGGTAGTACTAGTACTGCATTGGATCCTTTTCTGGCCACGGTAGATTTTTCCTTTACCTAAACATACACCCAATAGTGTGGCCTATTCTGTACACATTCTCTTCTTTCCTTATACACCTGACAACACTAAGATGAACAGAACATTCTTCTTCACTCAAGGGGTTAACTATTGAACGGTATTTATTCAATGGCTACTTTACACCTGGTAAGCGTTAAAGAGACTCTTAGCCATGGCAAGCTTCTACGTGAAGGGCACTTCAAAATCAAACCATTGCTCTCAAGTCTTGGGTAGTACCATAGTCTCTATACTATGGTCTTCTGCTGTCTTGGGTTAGAGTTCCGTTGCTTGAGGGAACACTCAGGTACGCTATTCTATCTGTTTCCTTGTTTCCTCCGCACATTGAGCTATTATCCTTGTTGGAGCCCTGATGATCTTGGATTTCCAACTAGGGTTGTAGCTTAGCTAGTAATGATAATAAATGATAGTACAATATCTGATATTTTTACATATTTGTTTAAAGATCTAGTTTATTTTTGTATTCTTATCTAATACCTAGATCTGTATTGTCCTGTACTTTAATCTAATTTGCATTTCCCTCTAGGTCATAAAAATAATGGCCGCACATTTATTAAGGCATGAAAATCGGGTAAGACGGTGTATAAAGAAAAGATGTGTATATTGTCACATACATATTTTTTATTATTCTTACCAGTCACCCTAATCGTGTTGCTCCTACTGATCATCTTCATCATTAAATAAAAAGTAGATGAAGATTTATTTTACCTGAGAGGTAGGGGAGAGAGATATTTTAATACTCTAGCTTCTCAAAGGCTTCCTTCTTCTGTGCATGTAACTTATTGCACGGATTATTACTTGAAAAGACGTATTTTATTATTAATTTCCATAACACTTTATCTTCCTTTGCAATACAGAGGCAAAACTCAATAA